>NC_050173.1:29840291-30080291 GCF_008315115.2 Sander lucioperca | reverse complement strand
CTAGTTTTCACCATGAAAAAGCGCAGCCTCCATCAAATGTAGCTAAGGAGCTGACATCCCCATGTAAACAACGATGAAACTTGAAATAAAAAACGCTTTAGACTACCATTAAGCCGGTGACATTGTGCTGACTTGGCAGATAACTTCATAATGTCTTGTGATGGTGTAACGTTATGAGTCTGCTCGGTAAAAACGGTACAGCCACAGACTTTTAGCTAACGGCTCATCACATGTAAACGTACACCAATGAATATCGGTTGTTAGTTTACCACTTCAAGGTTGCCATGGGGACATAGAACTGTTAACGGTAGTTTATGACGTAATAATGTTGGGTTCTGGTCGTGTTCAAACCAACGGTCCCCTTGGCACTACATAGAGCTATCTGTTAGTTGTTGTGTTTGGCGTTAGCTAGCAGGCTAGCATCAGCTAACAGGCTAAAGGATGAAGACACCAAAACAACAAAGCGACACCGGGAGAGACAGGAGCGACAAACACGGCTCTGCTTACACTGTGATGTGCCCGGCCCCTCGCATCACCACGGGCTCCGGACAGTATCTGGGCAAGTGTTCCTCACTCACTACGTGCTCATCCTCTTCGTCTTCCAACTCATAAATGGTATCAAAGTCCGCCATGTTGGGTAGTAAGACGCTCATGACGTCTCCTACTGGGCTGCGCGCTGACGCACGAGAGCGGGCGCGCGGAGCCAGAGTTTGTGAATAGCGACCATTGCCCCTCTGTGCTCAGAGGGACCAGAGCTGAACATTATCAACAAAACTAACATCTGACATCAGTGTGACATGATGTTTGTAATATGTTTGAAATTATACATAGGCCTAGGCCTATAGGCTGTTATAAATTATAGCCTAGCCCTTAACTTCTTGAGACACGGGTCAAAGTCAGGAAAAGTCCTCCTCCTAAAATAGCCAGTCTAGCCAAATGACAATTAACATGTCACTTCAACTAATTACGCATGAACCTGCCTTACTTCTAGCAACCTTAAACAGACCTGTATGCGAGTTAAGTCGAGGCTGAAATGTTTACAATATAGCCCATTATGTGCACCTGCTGATGTAGGCTACACCATTTGACATGAATAGCTAGAAACAAAACAAACGCTATTCTATTTAACAAGAGTTTTAGAACAGGACGAATTAACCCCCATCATTTCAAACGCTATATTAATTTGTGGGCACTTGTACTGGTAGGTTTTAGGGCTGTGCTCGATTGAAGAAATTCTTAGACGACTAACACTCATTCAATTGTATCGACTAATCGATTAGTTGATTTAATCAACAGATCTGTAAATCTGAGTTTCTCCGCAAAGAGTCATGTAAAAGCACCACTTTAATTCTTGTGTTTACCAGAGATGTGCTCGTACGTTTCTTGGAAATAAGTCATTCAGCATGAAAAAAGCATAAAACATGACTAATCGACTAAAGAAATCTTAGTTGACTAAGACCAAAACGACCGATTAGTCGACTAATAGACTAAGAGGGAGCAGCCCTAGTAGGTTTTGAGTCAATAGTAGTGAGGCAATTTCAGAGATAACTGACAACAAATCAGCCTTGCATGTATGCTAACAAATGTGATAAAAAGTCAAGATCACTCAGTCTATTCAGAAACGAAATCTACCTATTTTGTTAAAATTAAAAATAGATGCATTGAATTGACATATGTCACAATGCCCATTGCTACTTTAAACTTTGGTAAGCAGTATATTGTTACAGGTCTCTGTAAAAACATTATAGATATTTAAAATACTTTTTAGGAGTACTCGTAATACACAATTAAAATAAGCAAAAGAATAAAAGCAATATTGCTTACAGTTAGGCTACTTTGAGATGTTAATTTCTGAAAGGTTTAACCTGTTTTCTACCTGAATATTTAGCTTGCAGGCTGTATAGGCTATCTTCTGGTAAATAATATACATGCATAAAAGCATTTCAAATACAAAACTTGATGCAATGGTTATCACAACTTTGCAAAATTCCGAAATAAGAAAAATGACAGGTGTACTGCAAAAAAACAACATTTTATTTACATTTTGCCATCAAACGACCGTTCTACCCGTATCATTAACAGCTGTTCCCTGCTTTACTAAAGCGGATTAAATTGTGCAGAAAAATGCGTGTAAATGATTTGTCAAGTCAAAGCCATTTGTGTGGCACGAGCTACATACAATCCAGTTGAAAACGTCATTAAAATGCCCCTGAATTCTCATTTTATTCACATACACTTCAACACATACAAAAAAATGATATTTATATCTTAACTCACAAACAATTTAAAGCTTTTAAGTTTGAAACACGTCGATTTTTTCGTTTTTTTCCTCCCACGTTATTAGAACTATTCTATAAAAAGCAATATTTCAAGAGCCTCCAGCATTTCGTTGCTATAAATCAAATCTTTATCCACAGCTTTGTGCTTCAGAACGAGAGTTCAGATCTTCTGGCTGCCTATCAAGTGTCCTGTCAGCGTGTCGGAGTGCTCTGTTATGGTTTTAGATGGTCCGGAGGGTGAACTGTTCTACTGATTCACACTTCACTTCACACGTCCCTTGCTGTATATTCCTGATAGATGGCAAAGTGTTCATTCCCTGAGGAGGGTACAGAGAGTTGTGGATTTCTGAGGGACTGAGAGAGCCCGGCACCGGCAGAGGGCTCACTGAACCCGGGTCACTGTGCACAGACCCCCCGCTACCGTCAGACTGACCCAGCTTCTTCTTGATCATTTTCCTCTCTTTGGCTCTGCGGTTCTGAAACCAGATTTTCACCTGATGAGGCACAAAGAAAAAGAAATAAATTAATATTTTTGGGTGCGGGCTACCTTCTTTACTCTCCATGCAATTCCATGACACTTAATGAATAATAACAATAAACTATATATAAATAGATACTCCTGGATAGAAAAATGAACATTAAATCCATATTTAGGTTTAAGATACCTCGTTTGATCTCCATGCCAGCCCTTGTAATTAAAAGGAAGTTAAATCAAAAGATATGCCTATAGGCAAAAAACACTATCAATAAATAACAATAATAAACATTTAATATATTTTCCCGTATAATCTACATGCCATTCCTTACTAAAATCAAATCAAATCAAATTTCTATTAGCAGATAGATAGAAAAATAATAAATAACAATAAAAAATGTAGGCCCGAATTTTTGCTGTCATTTCAAAATGATAGAAAATATTAAAAACCTGTATGTTTCGAAATATGAAATGATAAATGATAGAGGCTAGTATGTTTATTTAATTATCAAACATAGACTAATTAATATAAAAAAAATCTGCAAATCTTTAAATATATCCAAGGCAAATGTATTCTGTCTCATGAATACGCAGACTAACCAATATTTTGATGATAATATTGACACGTTTGCTGTAGGCCTCATTTTGTAAGTTACACATGTGAAAACAAGCTTATGTGGTGTGCATTAATGCTCACACAGGTGTCACATATTTAAATGATTTATTGCATCTTTCTGCGCTAATAATAAACCAGGCAGAAGTATTTCATTCTGATATAGACATACCTGTCTTTCCGACAGACCGAGGTTGACAGCCAGTTCAGATTTCCTCCTGATAGTGATGTATCTGTTGAAATGGAACTCCTTCTCCAGCTCCAGCCTCTGATGGTCTGTGTAAACTACCCTGTATTTCTCCCTCGTTCTTGTTTTACCTGCGAAGGCGACACGAAACACAAAACACAACATTAAGATTGTGCTTTTTTCTCGTTTTTAGCTGCCATGTGGTTAAACTGGAAGATTTACACAGAGCTGGCTGCATGCCAGAACCGGCCTATCTGCACATAGCATCTTTATTAGCTGCCTCGTAATCCACATCTCTTGGCTTTCTCTACAGATACGCAAATTGAGCTTTTTCATCTTGTTTTGATGACAACTGTAGTACAGTGAATTGCAAACAGCCAGCAATCAGATCCTCTACTGACTAAAAAGACACATGACACGTCTGTGTTAATGCACATTATTCGATAGCATGTGGGTTCATTTCAGTTGGATTTGTCTTACAATTTGAGTGCATGTTCAATTCAAATGTAGGCTATGTTAGCTTGAAAATAAATGGCTAACGATGACAAATCTTATCAAAATAAAAAAGAAGTGATGAACACCCATATTCCTATAATAAACTATAAGCGAAATGCATTCAAAGAATATAAGTTAGTGTAACATATTAGGGCTGTTTTATTTTAGGCCTCATAATCAACAGAATCAGACAGAAATAGAATATGTGATTTGATACAGCATTTTACGCCACCGTAAAGGCCTAAAGTTTGTGGCTACTACTCCAATTTTGAGACACTGGCTGTGAAAAACGTCACCGGCAACATAACTCTTGAAGAGGAAGAGAGGTTGGTGCATATCAAAGTGAAGAGGTGTTGAAAGCAAAGGCCACCGCCTGTATATGACGGATAACACTCAAAACACCAAACAATGTGACAGGAAAGTCGACCTCACATCTCCAGGAATAATGCCATTAACATCACAACTGGGCCTGGCGCCGATTCCTCACACCTTTTTTTTTTCTTTTCCACCACATGAGAGAATACAGTAGACTGAGCTGTTGGCCTTCAGTCCATTTTCCCATCAGAATTGAAATAATTTATGAACACGTTTGTTTGACTGATTCTTTCTGCTGAGTCTGATGTAATTTGTTATTATTATTTTATAGAGGCTTGTTCAATTATATCTATAAATATTCTCATTCTATTAACATTTTACACTGTTATTAGCCCAAATGTATGCAACCCGCACAAGCAAGTGTCAAAAGATCAAAATGTCTTGTCTTGTCTTGCACACCTTCTATTTAGAATTTTTTTTCAAATGTTAAAATTTTGGCCTTCCGATGCTTTTGCTTCTAATTGATCTAATTCGATAGAACAAAAATATTTGAAATGACATGGAGCTGCCAGAAAAAAAAAAAAAACAATTAAAATGTGTGCGTAAAATCCCATATGGGACACAAACTCTTCGGTGCATAAAAAAGTTTTTTCTACAAGACCAAGGCAATCGCATAACATAATTTTGGCAGAATGTTTAAGATGATGAACATACCTGTGGAAGATGATTGCGCAGTTTTACTCATCCACTGGAATGAATTGCGCCTTTCTCTATCTGGAGAAAGTTGTGCAACATTAACGTTCTCCGGCGGCGGCTGTAACACCGCAGATCCTGGAGGATGCATATGACTGTACTCAGATGAGCAGTAAGGAACCTGTCCAGGAGAGGAGTTGTTCATGGGTGTAGGAATAGCATTAGGTGGTCCCAGACTATATGCACCCCAGTCTTCCCGTGGTGCGCCATAAGTGGGTCCCCAACTCCCCGAAGACTGTGCGTGCGTATCCATGTTTGGCACATGATGGTATCCAGTAAAGTCGGGGTACTGAGGTGTAGAAACAAAGTTCTGTGGAGGCAGATTTATGCTCGATCTTCTTACGGGCCCTTGGTGATACATGCCGCTTTCTTTATCCAGGATGTATCCCACATACATGATTTGTACAAAAAACTATTATATATAATAAAAACAGCAAAGGCGATGATGTGGCCTATTTCAAGGCGACATTGCTGCCCTGAAACTGAAATCCTTGGCTGTTTATGTAGTCCAAATGGGTTCCCAGTGTGAAATGCGACGTAGTTCCAGTCTGTCTCCAGTCTCACATGATGTGTTTCTGTTGACAAGATGGTAAAGGTATACTAAGGCCTGCTTGACGTCAGCCAACTCCTCAACTCTTGGAGATTTGCATTCAAATGAGAGTGATCGGTGCTGCAGGCCCAGCTGTCCCCTTGCGCTTGTCCTGCAGCGCGTCATCACCTGACAGTGGGCCTATCCTGAGCAGGAGTTCTCCACTCCATGAATACATTAACACCACGGCCTATCAGGTGCACATGCTACTCGAACCTACAATAAACCGAGGCAACACGTCCACAAACGCAGCAAGCAAAAAAAGGCCTGTGCGTAATTGCGCGCAGATATATTTTATTGTATTGGACTTGTTAAAAGCATTCACTTTCAAGAGACAATTAATTGCATAAGAGCCTACCACATTATAACAGAATATAGACAGCAACTTATTTAGCACATTAGTCCTCGAGTTTTATCTTTCCAAACTAAATCCAGATCATCCAACATGTTTAAATGCAACCTGCTATTATGGGAATTAAACAGTTTCCAACCACGCTTCACGCGTAAATCCCGTTTTATTTATTAAGAGATTCACTTGCAAACGAGGTGCAAAGTATGAGAGACTTTCTCTTGAAGCAAGCCGAACCTTTCGTATTCCGTGTTCACACCTCAAGGTCGCACTTCACAGCTAATTCCGGTTACAAGGAAACTCCAACAACCCCCTCTGTGACAAACAGCGGCCCTCGACACTCTCCTGAAATTACAGTGCATTTATTTTTTCTGTGATCGTGTCTCATACGTGTCATGAGTCTCAAGGAAGTTAACTGCCCGATTAAAAATCTGAGTGTAAAAAGCGCGTTTGGACACAGTTACTCAGTTCCTTTAAAGTTTAAGATTGCCACTTGCATGCGGCAAACATGCACTGGAAACTAAATGCATTCAGGCCGAATTCAGTTGATGAAACAACAAACTCAGTGAGCATACAACTGAAAATGCCAGACGTGTTTAATAGTAAAATTATACAACTTTTTCTCAAGAACTCAATTTCAGGCCCAGTCTGAGCTGTATGTCTACTTTTGTGGTCTATTGATTATAGTTGGATAACTGTACTTGAGGAGCACATACTGCTTCTTATTCTCATATTTGATTCATTTCTTTGTATGTTTCTGATTAATTTGGCAGGTGTCTGAGGGCCTATTTAGCAGAACTAATTGGCTTGTCTAAAAGTCATAAATGCAGATGGATATCTCTGAAGCATCTGTTTATTGACCACAAAATATTTATGAGACAGTCTAATCGAGTTGGCCTCTGGCAGTCCACAGCCAGTCACTTCTCTGAAGATCAGCTGTCTGTTTAAAGAAAAGATCAAGTATGACCAGTTTTCACTTGATTTCTTGGCTTTATAGTGGCTTCAGAGACTTTACACTTGTCGTGCCAAACTGTCACAATTACTACTTTAAAAAAAGTAAAATGTGTCTGTCAGAAAAGCCTAAATTAATGCCTTTCCTCTTAAAGGAACCTGCATATGTGTGTGACTTCCAACAGTTTTTTCTTAAGGTGATGTATAAGACTTCATGCACAAAGATGCAAATTATGAGGAGATAGGTCAGGTCACGCCTAAGAGAAGAATTTACTTATTGAGTTTCTTCATGGCTTTCACATTTTTTTTCTTGATTTTAAGACTTCATTCTGTAGTTTTCTTTCATAACTTTTCCCAGGCAGGTTACATTACTACATTGTACTGCATTTGTCTTGTAGTTTCCACAGTGTGTAGATTATTCAGATTCATTGCTGCCCTCTTGTGTATTCCTGCAGAACTACAGCTGTTGTAATTACTGTAAACTGGTGATTGTTGAAATCTGTCTGACCAGCAGTTGTGGAAAGTAACTAAGTACATACTCAAGTGTTGTACTTAAGTACAAGTTTGCGATAATTACTGTTATTTTACTTATGTATTTTCACTTTCTGCTACTTTAAACTTCTACTCCACTGCATTTCAGAGGCAAAATGTTTTTTGCATATTCAGATTAATAATACAAAATATAATCAACAAATAAAATATGATGCATTATTAATTGCCAAATAAAATAGGGTAAGGTAGGATATTCCCACGTTAGCATTATAAAAAGTAATACAAATCAGCCCCACTTTTAACAGCTGCAACATTAAAGTGATGTACACATTTAATGCATCAATAATTATAATCCAATAATAGGCTAAAATATACATTCTGAAATGGGCCATTCTGCATAATAAGTATTTAACTTTTGGTATTGTAAGTAGCCTATCTTTTGATGGTAATATTTTTGTACATTTAAGTACAATTTTGAATGCAGGAATGAAGTACTTGTAACAGAGTAATTATACTCTGTAGTATTGCTACTTTTACTAAACTATAACATTTGGGTACTTCTTCCGCCACAGTTCGCCTCACCAGACTATTGACCTCAAGCGGGCAGCCTCCACCAACCTCCACCAACAAAAATACATTTAAAGATGTATACCATATTGTACATCACAGTCAGAGTATTACAAAATGTAATACAAAATGCATTATACAGGCTATATTATTCTGAAAGATCCACTGTTACAACATTCTGTCCCACTGATTTTAGGTAATAGATTCTTGATTTGATTTTGATTTTTTTTTTTATGTCATGAGACAACAATTATCAGATTAGTGCATACATGTACATATTAAAAGGAAATAAACAATAAAGCAAAGTACTGCAACAGACAAGAACATAAATATAGAATATAAACATTACAATTAAAAGTATGTAGGACTATTAGTTATTAACATTAGTTATCTTAAATCATATAAATAAATTATGTTTTATCCTCAGGTCCATTTCGAGGCACCTTTCATTGAACTTACTATAAATAAATTGATCGTAAAAATGAAAGGGAAACAACCATCAAATATACCATCAATGATGGAACAATATTGATGACAGTTGTTTCATTGACAAACATTATGGAAATGTGTGGAGAAGAGTAGTCAGACATTTATGGCAACATCCCGATGAGTAACATCATAAGAGGAAGTTTTATGTCATCAGTTGACATTTATTGAGTAACTGAGCTTTTGTTTGAGGATATCTCAAACCATCTAAATGCACGTACACAGCTGTGATTCAGAAAATATGCTCATGTATCATCGTGACTGCTGTCATATGGTGCCCTATAGTTCTTCTGTAATGCAGATTCAGAGCAGTTCCAGTCAACGACTTACAATGAATCATTACAGTCAGATGTTCAACAAGAACAGACATGTTTAGAGATGAATGGAATGAAATAAAATGGGAACTGGGAAATAATCTGGGTAGAATTAAGTGCAATAGGAGGGGGAGGATGTGCTGTGAGTGTTGTTGACTCTTCTGTGAGTGTGTAGGAAGGTAGGGGGTCTTGTGTGAGTTTTTTTGGATGTTTATTGAACGCATTTTGATGAGATAATCTATGCTTATGTTTTATTGTGTTTATGTGCGATGCGTCCTATAGGAGACAATATAGGGTTTATCTTAACTGTATTTTATATATATATACATATATATATATATATATATATATATGTATATATATATTTTTTTTTTTTTTTTAAAGATTATTTTTTGGGCATTTTTAAGTCTTTATTGACAGGACAGCTGAAGAAATGAAAGGGAAGAGAGAGGGGGAATGACATGCAGCAAAGGGCCGCAGGTCGGAGTCAAACCCTGGCCCGCTGTGTCGAGGAGTAAACCTCTATATATAGCGCCCGCTCTACCAACTGAGCTATCTGGGTGCCCATCTTAACTGTATTTGAAGTTGGATTTTCCTCTTACATTTTACCTGAGACTTATTGTTTAAGCCTGATAATGAGGTAATTGTGGCTTCATCACATTTTATTTTTGATTCACTGTGTAAGCTCTCCAGTGGTGAAAAGTAAGTAAGTACATTAACTCAAGTGCTGTACTTAAGTACACGTTTTGTATTTTACTTAAATATTTACATTTTCTGCTACTTTTCTTCTTCTACTCCACTACAATGCAGAGCGAAATATTGTACGTTTTACTCCACTACATTTACAGTGGCACTCATAAGTTTATGAACCCATGCTAAAGTTGACTAAAAAGAGGAATAAAAAAATCATCTTTTGGAAATTGATCTTAATGCAAAAAAATCTAACCTTTAAGGACACCAATTTTCTTTGTGAATGAATAATGTATCGTAAATAAATAAATGTTCTTCCTTAAAATACAGGGGGCATAAGTCAGTACACCCCTATGTTAAATTCCCATAGAGGCAGGCAGATTTTTATTTTTAAAGGCCAGTTATTTCATGGATCCAGGATACTATGCATCCTGATAAAGTTCCCTTGGCCTTTGGAATTAAAATAGCCCCACATCATCACATACCCTTCACCATACCTAGAGGTTGGCATGGGGTACTTTCCATAAAATCATCTCTCAGTGCAAATCAAACCAGCTATTAGGCTAACTGAAATAAAACCATGCCAATCTCTAGGTATGGTGAAGGGTATATGCATATTATCCTGGATACTATGCATCCTGATAAAGAGATGATAGAGAGATGATTTTATGGAAAGTACCCCATGCCAATCTCTAGGTATGAGGGTATGTGATGATGTGGGGCTATTTTAATTCCAAAAGCCAAGGGAACTTTATCAGGATGCATAGTATCCTGGATCCATGAAATAACTGGCCTTGAAAATAAAAATCTGCCTTAGACAACTGGAGCTGGATTACAGATAACTTTGATCTGAACTATAATAGGTCTACTGAACCCTCAGCTACTCAGAGGCTATTCCTAAACCCAGGAGAAAACAAGAAATTAATAGGGAAAGTGTACAGACACCTTATAGAAGCACAGGCAGATAATTATTCTCTTCAAAAAATATATGAAGGTTGGAACAAAGAACTTAAAATAAATAACTCTGATATAACCTGGAAAGAGTGTCTAAATATAACCAACAAAATTACCACCAATGAGAATCTGCGTCTCATACAATACAAGCTCATGACAAGGATATACTACACTAAATCAAAAATTAATACATTTGATGCCTCTATCTCCCCTGTTTGTATAAAATGTGGCACACATAAGGAGACAATAATACATGCTTTCTGGGAATGTGAGAAGGTCTGTAAGGTTTGGGTAGAGATCCAAAAATGGATGACCAAGACCTGTAAAAATAAAATCGATTTCACAGTCTTGAGCTGTATCTTCCAAAATACAGACAAGCTAAAATACCCCATTGGATGGATGGTCTTTTTCTCCTCCTTGGTATATAAAAAAATAATCTTACAGTATTGGAAGGATACAGAGGCCCCATCGTTACAACAATGGAAGGGACTAATGAAATACTATTTAAGTATAGAAAAATCTATGTTTGAAGACCGGAACAAAAGGCAACAATTCAACAAGGTGTGGCAGGACATATATGAATCATAGTAAATTTAATGGCTAAGAAATGAGAACTAGGTATGGTGACTGAGAGCTGGAAACCAAGTGGGTGTGTGTGTGTGCGTGGGGAAGGATGGGTGGAAGTGTGTGGTTTTGTGTCAAAATGTGTGTTGGTGTTTGGGTTTGTGTGTCAGAAATGTGGAGTAGAAGAATATTGATACCAGTAGGAAATTAATTCTGTTTGAAGTATGAAATTACAGCATGCTGATATATGTATTGCTTCTTGATGGAAATAATAAAAATAATTATAAAAAAATAAAGAAAAAATCTGCCTGTCTCTATGGTAATTAAACAGGGGTATGTATACTTATGCTCCCTGTATTTTAAGGAAGAACATTTATTTATTTATGATACATTATTCATTCACAAAGAAAATTGGTGTCCTTAAAGGTTGGATTTTCCCCCATTTTTTTATTAAGGCATTAATATCAATTTCCAAAAGATGATTTTTTTATTCCTCTTTTTAGTCAACTTTAGCATGGGTTCATAAACTTATGAGTGCCACTGTATCTAATAACTTCACAGTAAATATGAGCATGAACAGACAGCATGTGTGTTCACTAGATGGCGCAATTGAGTTAGTTATGAGCTGTGTCTGGTCTTCTCCTGGATGTGCTGGATGGCTGGATGGCTGGATGGATGGATGGATGGATGGAGCAACACATATGCATAAGAGAACAAATAAAACCCCAAGAAACGCATGGTTATGTGTCTCAGCGCTGAAATATGTGTGTTATGTTTAAGGTCAGCAGTTTTTGTCCGTCCTCTGAGTCTGTTGTACAGATGGATAGCTCAATATACTGACGCTTATAGAGTGCATTGCAAAAGACTGACAAGGTGACTGTGAGAGTATCCAGGATGTTTTGAAGGGTCATGCTGGGTTGTCTGGTTCAGACCCAACTGCACTGTGATGCCAATTTGACAGTTAGACAAATTGTATAAGCCCTGAAAAAGCACAATACCAACAGTCTGTCTTGTCAGTAGAGCAGAGTTACAAATGTACATCCGACTGATATCACAAGTAATCACTGTTTCAAACCAATTTCCATTTTTTAATTAAGGACTCTTATCTAGTTGCTCTTAAAATCAGGGGTTTAAAATGAATTAATTCTCACCACAATGCCCATATATGTATATCCATATGTTCTTTATATCTGATAAATCAGAGAGTGATTTATGTTTCATTATCATTACAATGACTCCAGGGGTTACATTTGCATTCTTGCATACTACAACATGTGATGATGGAGAGACATGCACTCAGTGTCTTACTCACCCAAATATCTTCTAATACAAAGTGACAAAAGTCCATTATTTCACTGAGCTCAGCATAGTGTGCATGTAGTAGTGTGTCAGTGACAAGCACAAGAATTCAGTTTGTTGCATAACTTCATTGATGTTATTAAAGTGTCCACAGCGTTTCTCTACAGGAAGGGAGGTAAAACAGGACCATCTGCTACTATTCTTAGAGAAACTGCCTACATGGCTGACACAACAGGCACAATTCTTAGTTTGTCATGTGTAATGTAAAACACATGTAAGCAGGATACTGCAATCACAAGCCATGTCGGAGTGTTTTGATTGATTCATTCAGGATCTGATTGTGAAAAATGTTGCTGTTTATGAGCGGTTGATGTTTTGTCATGTTTTATTTTTAAGAGTGAGAGAACATTTGCTACATCCTGGGGGCAGGGGTGTTGAGGAATTTAACTTTTTTTAAACTTTCACTTTGACATTATTCTGTGGAAGATGATGATAACATTTGAATCCTTTGATGCCCTAGCCTGGAAATCCAGACCCAAATCCAAAAGATTAAGGGTCTGGCATTGAGTAATGAAAATGGCCCAACTCGAGGGGCAGCACCAAGCATGCATTTGAAAATCTCACTGCACGCAATTGGATAACACAACGACCAATCACAACAATACACGGGGTGATGTATCCAGAGCCCCATACGCTTAGCTACCAGCGCAGCTAACTGGTAGATTAAACTGTCGTCATCTATTTAGCTCGCCTCTGGCCCACCTATATCAGATACACCGATGTGATTGGTACAGCTCGGCTACAAGGGCATAGTTAATGAGCATCATTACTCAATGCCAGAGTGACTCGCTGAGCAAATTCAAATTGTGCTCTCGCGAAAACTCTGGATTTCCAGGGTATTGATGCCCAGAGATAAAGGATAAACATTCACACAGGAAGTTCACTTTAACGTTCAGCCACACTGTTATCTTGAATTAGTTTAATTTACTAGAAATTTTCGTCGAAACCCACTGCCTCAAACCCTCAGGTGAAGTTGTATTAACACAGAGCGGTAAGTTGATGCAGTAGACAAATCAAGTGTACGTTAGTAGTCATTACAAAAAATCATTAGTAAACATAAATTATTTTTTTCTGGAATCATGTTGTCTAAAATAAGCATGTTAAGTTAAAGCTTCAGTGCATAACTTTTTTATATTAATAAACGTCTGTTACATTCAAGTCATTGCCAAATGAGTTGATACAAAGCTAATTAAGACTATCAGCTCCACAAAACTCTCTCTGGAATTCTCAGTATGGCTATGTTCAGAAATTGGTGTTGTCCGGCAACTTTCGCGCGCAGAAAATCGAGTGAAGATAATTACCTCTTCTGAAGAGTCCATCATGTACTTTTCATCCTCCGTGTCATCCTTGGTTACTAGCAAATGCGTGCAGTTTTGTTGTCATTACTTAGCATTACTCATGGGGGAGACAGAAACTATGCACTATGGTTTTAAACATGCAAAGAAACATAACACATATAAATTCTCTAGGCCACTTGATATTACTATAATTATATATTTTATTTATATAATTATTGCTTTTCCTTTATGACAGTCTGATTTTGAGAACAATGCATTCTACACATTGTATTCCTCAAAAATTCAAAAGAAAAGAAAACATACAATGGGCATTGTAATTCTTCAACGTACTGTAAGGAAAGTTTCACTGAGGGCAAAGAGTTAGTTAGCACTTGATATTGCCACTGCCCAGACCCTATCAGTCCCCACCCAGGTCTCGGTCATGGTGTAACAATAAATGTAGATAAACATGAACACTAAATGAACCATACAAAACTAAAACCCAGATAACATAAATGCACACCCAAAACATTAACAGAACATTATTAAAACACACTTTAACTAGGACAGAAACAGTTCAGAACATATATATTTTTCCTATGCCCATTACATCGCTTCAGCGCAGAACTGTTCAAATGACCCCGTCCCTCCCATACAGAAACTTAACATCCTTAGTTATCTCTGCTTAATATGATCTGTATACTGCATACTTAAGCTGATTATTACAAACAACAAATGTGATTTAGTAATACATGTTTTTTAACAAAACATGAAAGAAAAGTAGTGACCACTAAAAAGTTTAATTACAACTAAATCTGTGTTTACAGTGCATGCCAGCAGCTCTGTGAGGCTGTATTTAGGCACAGCCATGCTTTGATCTAAATGCTAATATTAGCATGCTAACATGCTCAAAATAACAATGCAAACATGCTAAATCGAAGCAGAATAAAAGCAAAGGATCACCAAAGTGATTACAATTCATCCTAAGGGGAACATGAATGTGTGAAACAAATTCCATGGCAATCGATTTGTCTATCCAATAGTTGTTGAGACGTTTCACAATAAACCACAAATGTCAACCTCTTGGTGGCCTGGAGGAAAAGTCAGAGAATCATCAAAGTCATTGGGGTTCATCCTCTGGAGACCATGGAGATCTGTACCAGATTTCACAGCAATCCATCCAAGTTGACTTAAAACATTTCAAAAGAAGAAAAATAAATAATAAATAAAACTTCAAATTAATTATGGTTGACACAGTAGACAACTGAATCCCCAAATAAAAAAATAAAAAAACAATCTGGGATTATTATATTCTTTCATGTATGATTATGTATGTGGTAACCTAAGCCACAAAATGCCCCTGCAAATGTTCGCAGAGATGCAGAGATGAGACGAGGCAAGAGTGCCACCGCACATTTACAAACAGGAGGTTCTGATGTCCCACATTTAGACCATTGAAAGGGATTTCAGTTCACCAAAAACAGCCACGGGGCGGCAGCACCGGAACCGGACAGACATTTCACAGAAAGAGATTAACACAAAACAACATGCGTCTGAGCTCAAAAATAACCCCACCATGTTCACGTTAATTATGCCACTGTGAACGTTTTTCCCAGGCCCTCCTGGTGCATGAGCACTCTATAAACCCCTCACCCACCGCCAGAGAGGTAAACAATGGGGGCAAGTGGGTGAGCTGGTTTCACTGCACTTTTGCCTTTGAATGGGCATTGATGAATCTGAAGACTCCCAAGGGTGCAGGGCTGACAAAGTTGTGTTGCAGTTCTCTGGAAACTATTAGAAGTCAGATATACGTTGGCTCTGTGCAGCTCCTGTTATCACTGAACCATATGGAAGCAGGAGGTGATCAGAAGCTCTGGTCTTATCTGATATAAGTCTCCTTTCTGTTTGTCATCAGTAAACTAACAGGGGTTGACAGAAGGGGAACACATGCTATGAATAAAGTAAACATTGTGCAACTTTTATTTTACCCCACTGGCATGCCAGCCTGTCAAATTTAAATTCAGGCTGACAATACAAGCTTTCTGATGTTTTTTTGTAGAAAGAGTTAGCGTTTTTAAGAGATTTAGTGAATTTTGTTTGATTGTTCTCACTAATTCACAACACATGGTTTCTCAACCAGAATGAAATTACACTTTTTGATTTCCTGAAGTGAGTTTAAAGTTCTGCTGCTTCAGCAACATCCCAGATCCACATGAAAGTACACAGGTGGAGTCACCAGATGTCCCTTAGGTTTGTTTGGTTTTTGATGTCTTTAAGTTGCTCAAGGGATGGCAATGTCAGTCTGTCGGTCCACCGCTTTTGTTCAGACTAAAATATCTCAAAAAGTATTGGATTGAGTACCATGAAAGTTTGTACAGACATTAATGGTCCCCAGATGATGAATCCTACTGACTTTGGTGATCCTCTGACCTTTCATTTAGCACCACCATGAGGTTGACATTTCTGGTTTTGAGAAAAATATTTAAATTCAATTTCAATATTGAATGGGTTGCCACAGGCATTCATGTACCACTCATAATGAATTTACTGCTTTGGTTTATGACCAAATACCCGCAAAACTATTGACATTCACATCAGCCTCAGCTGTACTTTGTGATTAGTACTAATTAGCAACATGCTAAACTAAGATGGTGAACATGTTAAACATTATATTATTTGATAGTGATAGTGTAGATGGAGGCAGAAAACATGGGGACAAAGACGAGTAGGCCTACAACTCAAATGGAAACAGACATTCACATAGCTACTACACATGGCAATATATTAATCTGTTGCTGATATAATGTTTGTTTTTTCCCCTTCGCCCTTTGAACCACAGTGGTTCTGAAGCCCATAACAGAAGAGTCTTTATTTAGCTGCATGTGTTGTTGGCTTAGACGTTGCTTGTTAAGGGTGGACTGAAGTTAGGTATCTTAAAGGGGGCAGTATCCGGCTCATTGTTTTGCATTTAGGTGAGAGGCGCGGATGTGGCCTACCCACCATTCACCTTCTTGGGCAGGGGTCTGGGAACAGCATTGTGCGGCCGTTTATATATGGAAGTAGGTTGGGGGGGGGACCTTTGTGCTGTATGGTCGATGGCCCCAAATCAGTGTATGATAGGATTTCAAGCTGCACAGATTCAGTTAGATCACAGATGTTAATCCATTAGCACCTCTTTTTTAATGATTAATGGAGTGTTTGTTTTGCAGAGCTGTTTGCTTTGGGAAGAGGCTGTGTATTCTCGAAGTATTCGAGGAGGGAAGGTCTTTTTCAAACATGCAATTAAACGAGGGAAACAAAAACAGACTGCACAATGGGTGTGGTACTTGATTCAAACAGAACATTTCTGCTTATTATATATTGTTACACTCTCAGTAACTAAAAGTCTTGACTGATCAGATCCTGAAGAGGGGAGCCCTCTTGCTCTTCCTGAGGTTTCCCCCTTTTTTCTGTTAAAGTTATTTTTTTTCTTTTCCAGATTGAGTCTAATCATATCGTTGTGCAGACTGTAAAGCCCTCCCTGGCACATTTGTGATTTTTGACTTTGGCCTATATGATTAAAAACTGACTTTAAGAAAGTCTTATATGATTCTAGTTAGAGTCAAAACACCTTGACTCATATCCTGCTCTCGTGACAGATTTATGCTTCCACATGTTTTATTAGTAATACTTCTGATCACAGAACAATGATGAATAGCTATCTAGGTCATGGCATTGCAATGTTGTTCAGTGGCGTGTATTTCCCACCTGGTGGCTTGTTTATTACACTGACACATTAGAGCAGGGGTCTTCAACATTTTTTTAAGCCAAGGACACTCTAACTGAAAGAGAGATGGAACGGGGACCCCCTGCTACATAGAAAATTAAGTTGCACATTAAACTGGGCCTACAGTAACATGTAGGGTGGCCTAAAGCCGTCATACCTTTGTTTGCATAGGCTATTAAAATAGCCTAATAATTGTTGGCATCATTTTATAAATCATGTTTTAATGTTAAACATACATGTGGCACAGTGGATCCTTAAAATTAACTGTATCTGTGGATGGCTACCTTAGTGACTACCTTGCCTATATGCCAGTATGCCTATTATCAGTGGGGATTTATATTTGCTAATAATATGTTGGATTCATGTTAAGACTTTTTCATTTTTTAAAAAACTTAAAAACTTTGGAGGCCCCCCTACATTGACTCTGAAGACCACCCTGTTGAAGACCCCTGCATTAGAGGATAGGTTCACATTTGTTCAATACTACTCTCATGCCCATATGTCCATACACTTCAGCAGTCTGAGTTAGAGTCAAGTCAAGTGGATATCTTCCAAAGTTTCACTCTTTTTAGTATGTGAAAAATGTGAAATTTGAGCATATCCTTTAGTGTTTTTACAATCTCTGATAATGTGAGTATACAGTATTTGATTATTCTTTGTCCGCTTATTTCTCATGTGACAATCTTTTTAAAGTATATTACTTCCCTGCATGGTTTTGATACAGTTATGTCATCTTACTGCTGCTAATAACACCAGTGTGTCAATCATGTTAAATGATGTATTTAATGGTCCTAAGGACATCAGCAGAGATATGTATTAATTAAAAAGGGAATACAAGCAGAGGTGATGTACAAGCTGTAGTGTTTAATTTTTCATTATAAGTGTCCTGTCTTTACTGATACCAACCATAGACTGTATATAAAGAGAAATAAACTGTGCTGCTGGGGCTATAGTGCCATCTTTGATGTCAATAACTTAGAACAAAATTCCAGTAGTGCACTTAAATACAATTCTGAGGTACTTGTACTTTACTTGAGTATTTCCATTTTATGCTACTTCATACTTCACTACAGTTCAAAGGGGAAATATTGCACTTTTTACTCCACTACATTTTATAGCTATATTTCTAGTTCCTTTTTGTATTTAGAATATTAATACAAAATATAATCTCAAACTTATTTTAATCTTTGATATTAATTAATTAAATTTAAATTTTTAAATTTAATAAACAGCTTTCACTCAGTGGCAGTGCTGCTCCCAGGCACAGTGGCCCCTCAGGAAAGGATAAAAAATAAAAATACTGTGTTAAGATGCAGTTACACATACCTGACAGTCAATAACCCCCCCCCACCCCACACCCCCTCCAACATCCTTCCCTTGTTTGTTTGTTTCTCATATTCTGGAAATAGTCGGAGGTTGTTGATATGTGTTTGTGTGTAATGTTGGGCGCTCACCTTACAGTAAACATAGTAAATGAAAAATCCTGTGAGGACAAGCGGAGACTGTCCTGTGACGTGTGGTCCCTCAGACACACCCAGTGGCAGTAAGCAGGGACCCTGCGCTCCCATAGGAAGCCCCGTGTGTGGCGTCCTTCAGTCGTGACCAGGATGATTAAGAGTTCCTTTCTTTCCTGTTCGGAGGGGCATTGTCCCGGTGAGCAGACAGGCTGCCGACACCTTGTCCTTGAGGATGAAGTGAGTCTCTCACAGTCCAAGGAGCAGCAGAGGGGCTGATGGCACAGTCCACTCTAAACAGACCTTTTCATTAAGGTTTGAGAATTCACATGGGAATAATGAAGGAGCATTTGGATTCTGTGAATCAACTTGGTTGGAGTTAAGAATAGTATGAAGCCTCGGGTCATGCTTGTTTGCGCCGGGGGTTCACCGCACAAGGGTTGGAATCCTTTAATGGGTGGCAGAAAAAATGCGAGGGGTGATGAGATGATTTACAGGAAAGACACAATGTTTTTATTTTCCCACTTTTTTATTTAGGAAGAACTAATCCAAAGCACACAATACATGTGCACAGATCTGTGAGTGTTTTTGCCGAATTGGAGTCATTTTCAGCAGATTTATGTTTGATTACATTAGCTTTGTTGCTGCAATGCTTATTGTAACTGAGGATGGCACTTAAGTCAGGGAATCAACAAAGTTCACAAAGACCATCAATGTCTGCCCCAGATTGCAAGGTAATGCATCGAATAGTTGTCGTGAAATTTTACTGTAAACCACAAACGTCAACCTCATGGTGGCGCTAGAGGAACAGATTATCAGTTAGTAAGATTCATCCTCTGGGAATCATGAATATCAGTGTAGTGCCTGATAAGAATTATCAATGTTTTCCTCATATAAGTATTTCAAGCAATTATAAGTCGAGACTGCAGGTAATGTATAAACATATAGATCTTTATTCATTTATTTACTTACATATACTCAGTTAACAGTGTGGGGAACATAACTTTCATCAAAACGAACTTGTTACACTACATGAACAAAACAAAAAAGATAGGAGGTCCTATTACTCATGGTTATGTATAAAGAAATGCAATAAAATCCATTCAATGTTATTGTGCTAGCAGTAACTAAAATTAAATTGAAGACAGAATTATAAGTGAACATACTTACATAAAAAAGGATGATGTTAGACTGGCAAGAAATACTATAACAAATACTACAAACGTTAATTTCCTACTATGAATAGTTAAATAAAAATGCAAAATAAATCAGAAATCTTTGACCCTTAACACTGTTTCATAATAATATACCTTTCCAATACAGAAATTATACTTGATATAAAGTATCAGTGCATACGGTAATCACTTCCTCTCCACATAAACAAAACAAATTGGTCACAAACAAAACATCATTTGGAAATACACAGGGGTTCAAAATATCCACTTTTCACTGCAGTTTAATCACTGACACATACTGTTTTCTTTACTGGTCAACAAGGACAAGTTAGCCACATTTATACAGGGTGTTTGTACGCTAAGTAAGTTTGGTCCACAATACTTTCAATACATATGGTATTACAAACAAAATGCATGATTTTACATGATAAAAAAATAATACAACATGATCCAGAGCAGACTGGTGCTCACTTCACACACATCTAGAGTTTTTGTAGCCTGCCCTGCAAGCTTTACTAACACATGGCATAAGATGTAGGACAGAATAAATCCACTTACATGTTTCCCTTCAGCTTTACTATAAGTGAATACAGCAGCACAAACAGCATATACATCTAGAGTGTTGGGATATGACATGTTGATAGGAAGACTGAGCTGGAAAATCCTTTGGTTAACTTTGAATTACAATTCTAAAACATTACTAAATGACAGTGTTCACAATCTAAATAAATACATTTTATTAGTGCTTTTTGAATAAACAGTTCCTATGAAGTCTAATCTCATTTTTGTACACATGAAACACTTTCTTTTTAGTTTGACCAAATAAAAATAACAAAGCGTTTGAGTTTCTTCAACACTAGATTGGGAAAAGAAGATCTACAGTAACTCTTCATTTAAATGCTTCAATGGTCGAGCTGTAATGTTAAATCTGAAGCCGCCTGGACTCACTCTCAGCTCTACCCTGTTTCCTCATTAACCTGTGATTTTCAATAAACCAGGAGAGCTTAAAACACATCCACTACAACATGACAGTAACTCTGGGTCAACCTGAGTTAGTTAAGCTGATATTTTTATGGAATTTAAAGAGCAGTCAATCAATGTTGTTCAATTGTTGTCATCGGCTTTTTGCTTTGAACAAATCAGAACTTTAGCCAACCTTCATGTGAGCAGATGTAGCCACATTACAAAAACGTATTTTCTTTAACGTTTTAACGTTTTTTAAAACTACAAATCCAGTTTTCACTTTTTTAATAAAATGAAAACAGATATTAAAAAGTCAATCAATATCAACGTGAAAAGCCTCAGCTTTCCTCTCTCTTTTCTTTTCTGGATGTTACTCTTCATCATCAAAGGTTGTAGTTCAATCAGATCTGTGGTAAAGTGGGAATGATTGTGGTTCGTTTTCACAGTAGATGAAAGAAATACCTGAGGCTGTTTCCAGCTGTTTGACATATCACAGTGAATGTGGAACGGACCAGCAGCATTAACGTTTCAGCCTGTGTCTGAAAACTGGAAAGGAATCAAGAGGCTATAGGTTTCCTTTTGTTGCTCAGCAGATGCCCTGAAAGTTGGAAGTTACAGTCAAGTAGATTCTTGATTCATTTCAGAGCGTCCTTTCTAAATACTTCAAGAGGGAATCTCATGTATTTTCCTCTCAAACTTTGCTACAGTCCAGAGATAAGAGTCAAAACAGGAGAACAAAGCAATGGCCTCAAGGCTGTCACTCAGATTCTCTCCAGGGCTGGAGCAGGAGGTTACACAGGCGGGGTGGAGTAGCGCACCACATAGTTGTAGTCAGGCGGCGGGCTGTGACACTCCAAATCTGCGTCCAGGGCCGAGTCGTCCAGACTGAAGTCCAGAGAGGGGACTGTGGGTGGGTACTTCTCTTTCTCTGTGTCACTCAGCACAGACTCTTTACTCTTACTCACTGCCTTCATCCTGAAAACACAAAGAGATACGGCATAAATATAACAGGGAAATATCACCATACTATACACAATACAACATACAACAACTCAAAATACATCATTTTCAAGGGGCAATTCATGACAAGCAGGTTTGTGAACATAAAACACAAACTATTAATCTCTACATGCTTAAAAACAACCTAAAATACAAAATAATCTCTCACTGAAATGACAGAAAGTTGATTCAGAGTGAAGCTTTTCATTATCTACTTAGAACACAGCAAAACAAAAATGTCTCCATCTATTATGATCACAATTTTTAAACATTTCTATTAGAGTTAAACCAAGTATTCGATTAATCAATCTACAAAAAATTGATCAGCAACTATTTTGATGATTAAATAATCATTTTTAAAGTCTTTTTATTTATTTTTTAAATATTCCTTGGTTTCAGCTTCTCAAACATAATGATTTCATGTTTCTCTGTTTTGTATCAGTGTAAATTCTATATTCTTTGGGCTGATTGGACACAGCACAACATTTGAAGATGTCACTTTAGGCTAAGGGGAATTCACCATTGATGACATATTATAAACAAAATAACTGACAGATTAGTCGATAATGAAAATAATCATTAGGTGAAGCTCTAATATCCATGAGTTTCTCCCAATTTTTCTGTTAATGAAAATGTAGTAATGTAAATGGTCACATCATCAGCCTTGTACAATCAACAATCCTAATTGCAAAAACACTGACAAACAAGCACGACAGACACAACAAATCAGGGACATCCTGACCAAGAAATGACAGTCTTGTGTCCTCAGTATGTAACTCACTAAATATTCAGTGCATTGATTTGTATGTATTATTATAGCATCTTTCAAATGATTTTAAAGCCATAACTCTTTATATGTGGAAAATCTAGATAATCAGGGCCGAAATTGGTGCAGTAAATGGGAATGGGTAAACAACAAGCTGTGCACTTTAACTTATTGAACAATAGAGGTCTGTTTTGATATTCTTTAATTTAAGAAATGCCCCTTGTGAAGCTGTACTATCCGGGAAACCTTTCCTTATTCATATATGATATAATCAATCATCCTGAGTCCTTCTGCTTCATTTGAGGCTCAGAATATGAGTAATTGCCTCTTATTGTCTTTGGAGGTTGCCAAGGGTTTCCAGAGCTCATTTCTCGAGGCCAAGGGGTCAGCGCCCAGTGGGGGTAAAGTGACGCCGCCTTACTGGAATGTTGTCCTGATGAATTACTACCTGATAAACTAGCCATCAAAAATATTTAACAATAGTAGTGTTGCCATGCCCATGCCAAGCACAAGGTGGGGTACAATGGGCAATTGAGCAACAGGAAACAAAATGAGTGAGCATATAAATACCTTTTTCTCTGAGCTGAAATTCTTCTATGATAGTAAAATGAATGTAGACTGTTTTATCTTATTGGATTTTAATGTTTACTTACAGTTTTGTCTAAGGAAGACAGCTTTCTTGGCAATATTTTTCAATCAACAAAAAGTTGTGTTGTATGGTCCTGTTTAAAAAGAAGTCAGGCTCGGGGAGTGGTGAAGGCCAAGGGAGCAACAGGTGGACTTCAGCTTAACAAAAGGAACACAGCGCAATAGCTAACAGGGGTGGCCCTTGTAAACCATCCTAAGTTCAAAGGTGGCAGTGATTGAGCGGTTGCTCAGCAAGGAAGTCCTCCCCTCAAAATGTGGATCATTCTCTGCATGCCTGAGTTTCTGCCACACCGAGGCCCTGATGACACAAGCAGGCCTGCAATGCGTCTCAGTAGCTTCAACCTTTTGAGTTCTAAAAGACACTGTGAGTTTTTAGAGAAGTTTGGTCAGCTGTAAATTAATTACAGTGCTTCAGAGAGTGTCATTAACTCTGCTAAGTGTGTCTCATTAGTTACTTCCCCAGCAGTTGTTTATATGTTCCCTCTTAATAATTTAGAAGAGCTTCTATATCGTTCACACTCTTTCCTCTTCAACTTAACAGAGATTCGGGAAACATATGAAGATTTGCTATAGGACAACTTACTTAACTGCTGTTCTTCCTTTAATCTTTTAAGTGGAAGTCACAATACTTTGAAGGAGTATTAATAGTTGCTACTGTGCAGGGAACAGCAGAATACCACAAGGTTTAAAGTGTAATTACTGAGTTCAGAGGTTTGACCCCGTGCCACTGAGCTGCTGTAAACTTAATATGTACGCCTTAAGACACCTACAGAGACCCTCATAAGAAAAAGATTTACAGAAATTTGACTCAGATTTGACTTTATCCTCAAATAACCCACAAAGTGAGAACACATTGTCTCAGTGTTTTCCCCCCTTTATAACGGTTTTATATACTTGACCTGGCAGGATCCACATCTTAAAGTCATCAAATGAACCGCAGCATTTTGGAGTACAGTCTTTAGTAAGCCAATGTCAGTCCTTTGAGATTATGTAGATTTGTTACTTAGCAGCCATGACTCATAAGTTCAATCAGACTGGGAGGTATCTCATTCAGGACTCTTTTAGTGAAAACAAAGGGTTTTAGTGCATGCTCTTAAAACAGCCAAACCTCAAGTGACGCATCCTCTCTGCTTTTGTGCTCAGTCCTTCAGTTTGTCACCTTCAAGCTTTTTCCCTCCCACTTCTCCTTTGTGCCGCTGTTCCTCCCGCACGGCTTCTCCATACAAAAGAGAAAACTAGCTGCCGCCTTTTTTAACTTTTTTTAACTGTTTGTGAGAGTGAGTGTATGACAGTTATAGCGTCTACATTCCAGCACAACGGGGAGGTTTCCAAGTAGGTATTTTGCAGTCTCTTCTTGTGTGTGCTGATTTGTCAAATGCCATGTTGGATGGGGTGCTGTGTGGTGTAATGTACGTACGCCAGGGCCATGATGCTCAGGGGTCGGCTTGCCAATGATTCAAGGCGCTTCAGAGTCTCCATGTTGTCAGACGACAGGCCCATCCCACTGTCTGACTGACAGCCCTGATGGTGATGCAGAGACAGACAGCCAAAGAGAATAATTAAAACCCCAAATCTTCTCTTCTTTGTAATGTGAGGTGAACAAATAACAAATATCTAAACGTTAGTAAGTAAACTTTATTTCTATAGAACCCTTCAAAAACAGAGTTACAAAGTTACAAAGTTCTTTACAGGTGCAGATAAGAAATAGCATGAAATACAAAAAGAATCTCAGGTAATGACCAAACATAGTAATACAATCAACATCATAAAGCCATTGGAGCAAAATTATCACCTTTATTTGATACTTGAACATTTAGCTATCAGGATGCCCCTTAAAGCTGGAATGTGGCAGAGACTCAGCAGATCTGATAATGAGGGAGAATGTGTTGCACAGTGTTGGAGCTAAACAAGTAAAAGCTTCCTTACAGTTCTTGGTGCAGAATAAGGAGTTAAAGGATCCAAAATATATAGTGTAGCCAAACTGCTGAGGGCTTTAAAAGTAATCAACAACATCTTACATTGAAATCTAAAACAAGTATGGAGTCTATTCAATTCAGTCAGGACTGTAGTCTGGTGTTTGTCAGAAGACTTGCTGCAACTTGTACCAATTGCTGCCTCAATGACTTTGGCAACATTTCTGATTTGTAGATAGCAAGACTAAACAAGACTTTAAATCTGATGTCTGTTTGAAAGTTCGCTGTCAATGATCCAAGATCAGGGGTTGATTCTGTTATACAGTATAATGATCAGGACCTATTACCATAACTTCAGTTTTATCAGTATTCAGTTGTAAATAGTTAAAGGCCAACCAGTCTTTGATGGCAGCGGGGCAGCAGTGCAGGGAATCCACATTGCTAAGATTTTCTTGAGTAAACGACGTGACGAGTCATTGGCATAAAACTCATAGGTCACAGTGTTGAATAAACAAATATGGCCAAATGGTAGCAGATACAAACTGAATAAAATTGGGCCAAGTATAGAGCCTTGTGGGACTCCATATGACATGACATCCGGGGAAGGAATAAAGTTATCACACTCTGTAGGTACCAATTGAAGCTATTTTAAAATTCATAAAAATAATGGTATATCTTCTCATACAGTTCAAACAAGCCACTATAAATAACGACATTTATGTTTCAGGGTGAAGTTTCTAGTTAATTGTAATCTAACTAACTGCGTGGTTTAGGATAAGTTAGAGCGCAGACTGTGCATCTGTTTCTAGTTTAGGTCCAGAATTAACAACTTACCTCGTGGTTCTTATTAGTCCCGTCCTCCATGGTAACCTCGTCGAAGGTTTTCACACTAGCAGGACGGATCTTGATGTTCCTGGCGAGAAAATATTTCCAGGGTAAGTCTCCAAGAAGTACTCTTTCTGTTTAAAGAATCCTTTGACTGGAGCGCAGAGGCAAAGTTCAGCAACAAAACCACAGGAACTTAATCACTTAAATCAACAACATGTAGCATCTATGACGTTGTACTTTGAAAACACACCTTGTTTACTTTGCATTTCAACACTCAGAGGCTAAAACGACTGCTTAATTTAGCTTAAAGGCTAACTGTCATTACTGCTTTTCAACACCTCAATAAACACACTTGGAGGAGCTGTGAAAACCCAAGAGCTCAACACATATTATTTTAAGTGGACATAAATCTTGAAGCTGGCTCTATGGTTTTTGGGGAAATTTCTCACAAAGCCACAATACTACAAGCTCTCTGGCCATCAAGCTGCTGTGTGTACATTACTTATCAGGTCAGACATAAATGTTATCTTGGCTGAGTTTAGTTTGAGTGTGACAGGAACAGTAATTGTTTGGAATATTATTCAGTGCCAAATGGGGAAATGATTTAGGAATTTCCTTTGCAAAACAGACTCAGCACTGTTTGCTTTTAACAGTCTGAGGATAGGTTGTCTTTAAGATAAGGTGATTTATTTCCTTTGAATGTCTTAAGACATTGCACTGGGACCATGAATGTCTGTAGCAAATGTCATGACAATCCCTCCAATAGTTGTTGAAATATTTCAGTCAGGAACAAAGTGGACTGAGCGTCCGACACATCAACATATCCATCCCTTGAGCCACGTTGCTCGTGCAGCTATATAACAACTATCACTATAAAGAATAGATATAAATAGCAGCATCTGTCCAAGTACATTAGCGTTTCAGGTGTCTGCTTTTTTTTTTAGATTATTTTTTGGGCATTTTTTAGGTCTTTATTGACAGGACAGCTGAAGCAATGAAAGGGGAGAGAAAGGGGGAATGACATGCAGCAAAGGGCCGCAGGTCGGAGTCGAACCCGGGCCCGCTGTGTCAAGGAGTAATCCTCTAATTATGGGCGCCCGGATAGCTCAGTTGGTAGAGCGGGCGCCCATAATTAGAGGATTACTCCTCGGGTGTCTGTTTTATGTAAACCAGCCAGTGAATACATTTTCCATGTTCTCACCAGGTGCTCCCTGAGTCGCGGTGGGAGACGGGTCGTGTGGGCATCTCCTCTGACGGCACTGTGGCTGACGGGTCTCCCACCTTCGCCAGCAGGGCTGTGTTGATTGGTATGTAGTGCTTCCCCTCCTAAGTCAACCAAACAGAGACAGACTATCTAAAAGGGCAGCCTTATGCTTCCATGATGCAAATAATAAAAAGAAGTTGATTTGTTGTGCGAGTTGATGTTGTGTGCACGCTATACAAACACACACATCTACAGGTCGTGGCGAGCAGCCAAAGACACTGAAGTCATGCCTAATAAATCCAATACAAAGTTCATGAAATTAGTGAACGCAGCAGAGTCCATGACCAGCCTTCCTGCACTGTAACAATACCTTTATTAACCAATTAATATTAGTCAAACCCCTCCACTGTTCTTTCTGTCCAGTCTGAACTTTTTTCTCATGAAGAAAAAAGCTTCACAGACTCATTTGTAATGCAACATGCTGTAGTATGTGTGTATGCATGTGAAGTCATGTGTGGCCTTGTCTTTATCTCTTATTACTCCAATCAATCTACAGTCCTGTGTAGTCTTTGCATACGTACTGAAATCTAATTCCTTTTCTTTGTATGTCTCTCTATCTGTCTGCAGTAATGTACATTCTGGACTAGAAGCCATTTCTGTTTAGTGGCTAGAAGTGGAAACTAAGGGCATCTTGTGGATTGTGATGACTAAGAATAATCCCTGTCTTGTTCGGGCTGTGGCCAGTTTCCTGTCACCAGTGATCGTTATTGCTAACTGCTCCACTTTCTTCAATTTCCATCCATCTTTTATAAAAATCATTTTTTCACGACTTTTGTTTAAAATGTCAGTGGCTCATTGAGTTACATATAATATACTATAGTTACCATAATCATAAATTATTTTGTGCTTTATATAGGTGATGGTGAGAGGTTCAAATACATTGATCATATTCATTTGAATAGAGAACAGGACTAGAGGTCTTCAACAGTTCAACTGATAACAAACAGATCGATGGAAAACCTAGCCAAACCTAATTTGTTTTCTTTAAAAAAGCACAGGTGGGGCACCTGGGAAGCTCACCTGGTAGAGCGCGTGAACAGAACCTATGAAAGTCAAAATGTCTGCTGTGAAAAAGGCCTATTGGTACATGTGTCATTACCTTTCAGTGAATTAAGTTTGCATAATAATAAAATACAGATTTGTTTCTCTAGTGCATATTTGTTGTCCTAATTAGAACAAACTTTCTGACAGCCTTATACAATTTACAAACTCCCACAGTTTGTGACATTCCACAGCATTCATACCAGATAATGTTATCTTGCGTCACACTAATAATTACATTGTTTTTTCAGGTGTTTTGAAGTGTGGTTCCTCTTACAAGAATGATGTTGCTATTTTAAAGGGAGCCAAGTGTTTGTGTTTAGTGTTACTTCCCCTCTTAGTTACTCTGAGCAGCTCCCTGGGTGAGACGCCGCTCTGAATCTTCTTTAGGCTGCAGGACTCTGATCAGCAATGCTGCTTCCTGAATATTTGCGTTTGTGACTTAATCGGCAAAACTAGTGACTATTATTGTTAAGTGTTCTGCGAAGCCACAGTATTTATTAGGAATTCCGAAGTATGTGGGGATTTAAACGTGAAATAAAATGTAGTTCCATTATTTGTCATTTACTACGAAAACACTTCTATAAATCTCTTTGGTGTATCACCATCAACCATTTGTGTTCACACTTTATTGACCAATGGTCACATACAATCGATAGCCCAACGTGTGAAATTTGACTTCAGCATTTAACCTATCCTGAAAAGTGCCCGTGGAGCAACTTGGGGTTCAGTGTCTCGCTCAAGGACACTTCGACATGTGGACAGGAGGAGCCTGGGATCTAACCGCCAACCTTGATCTGACCGCTCTACCTCCTGAGCCACAGCGCCAAATCTGAGCTCAACAGCTGCTTATCATAAACTGTTCATTACTGCTACTGTTGAAACAGGCCTAAGACACATCATATGTACTTTTCAAACAGTACACACTCTTTTTTTGTCTATCATACCTGTTGCACGCTGGCCTGAAGTAGATCTCCCAGCTGTTCCACCAGCTCAGTGAAGGTTGGTCGCTCCTGTGGCTCCCCCTGCCAGCAGTCCAACATGGTCTGATATCTAAGAGCAAAGAATACACCACTGAACACAAACTGCAAGACAGACACATGCAAGCCTTCAGCGTTCTGGATAGACACTCTAATGCCAAGAACATACAGTATATTTGGGTTGATGTATTGTAAACTGATAAAAAAAAACTATCCTCAGGGTTAGTAGTCCAATAAACAAACCTCTTTGCATTGAGTGCCCACATCTGGTCCACCTCTAAATCAACTGTCATCTAGAATATTCGTACATACCCTGTTTTCTATTCTCCGGTGATCCTGAGCCTCTGGGGCAGTATCTGATTCTCTTTTGGACTTGGGTGTGAGAGCAGACAGCCTCGCTCAGGTCTCTGACAAGCTGTCAGCGTCTCTGCCCATGTGGGAAGACTCTGAGCCTTTATGTGAGTTTCCATCGTAGTGGCCTGTCTCATTTTGTGGAGGAATTTAGAAACAGAGCACCACGGCTGCTGTTTAAATTACATTGACAGCATGTTACTGATTGGGATTGATGGGGGTGATGGATCCCTCTCCTGTTTTTATTGCAGCAACCACCACTTTCCCTATGGATATCTTAAGTTTTATGTAAATATAACTATTAGTAGTCCCTTTTGGCATCATATTTAGTCAATCTCAAGTTTGAGGACTTGGAAAAGCATATGGTCTGTTGCTGCTTTATCGACCTCACTCCTCCTCTCCAACTGAGTTTGTGTGCAGGGCATCTAAACCTCTCTGCTCCTCTCAGTGTTGTCAGGCCTGGCTGTAAGAAGCCGAGCGGCTGTGATTCCCACGTTAATAAACATAGAGTATACTCGTCCAGGTGGGAGCCTTCCTAACGTTGACAGGATGTGGAGAGCTTGATCCCAGCCTTTATGCATATCATTAAAGGGGGGAAGTATACACATTGTATGATTGCACAATTTAAACCACATTTCCTGCCTGGTCCGCAATGAGAATAAATAGCCTATCCTCGCATGTTTGGGGGCCTTGAGGGAGTGTGGTGTTTCTGAGGTGGAGGGTAGAAATTCTGTCCAAGTGAGCTACTTTGTCCGGTTGGGCAAGTGTGGTAGGATGGGAAGTGAGCATCCTATTTATTGTCCTCCCACTCTCTGAGCAGCATCCGCTAAATTCCTCTGCAATGCATCAGGACGGGAAATCTCATTAACAGACGGAAGATAACATTCCTGATGAATCAGAGCTACAGTGGTGCAAATGATTTTCTCAACACAGACTGCAACCTCAAGTGCTTTTTTAAAAAATTAATTATTTATTACGAGTTTGGGGTGAGGGTCCAGGTGTTAAAAATCTGGGCTTGCAGACACATGTGATCAACTGCAGACCCATTGAGGGGATGAGAGGAATTCACCCCACTGACTCTGAGTGCATTACTGTGCATCCCATTCACACTGATATCAGCAGGTTTTATCTCAGCTTTAAATTAGCAGCCGGCCTCACAGGCCATACACATTTAAAATGTATAATTCTTGGCACCAGTCGGTCTGAATGTAAAGATCTTCTGTTCTGACTGAACACTGTGGTCTGGATTAGATTTTGCCTATCATTTCCAATCACTGTCTCCTTTGCAAAGATGATAAATTCATTTAGTTAGCTTTACTTGGCACAATATGCTTTAAAACTCTGGACCTTTTGATATCACAACATTATTATGCAGAAGAGCAACATTAAGCTTTCAAAACAAATAACATTTGTGGACTATATGAGTCATTTTAAATTAAAACCAGACACAAAGTATGCACACATGTTGGAGTTAGTTGCAGAGCTCAGACTGTGATCGCTGCGTCTGTATTGGCTGTAGATTAAACAGAAGAGTCAAAGTATTCTTATTACAAAAATAACACAAAGTTTGTCTAGCTGCATCACTGACACAATACTCTCTATTCTCCCACAGATATGTATGTCCAGCACCATCCACCAGCCCCTGTTCAAAACAATCTCCAGTCTCTGACTCTCCACGCATGGGGGAACTTGGATTTAAACGTGGTGCTCAGTTACATCTGCCACACTGTCAGTCAGAAAATGCTTCAGAGCTTCAAGCTTTCCGCTACAGAGCTAACCAATAGCTAATGTTTCCTCCTGCAACATTCATGGTAGGATTACCCATGATTCTTATCAGGCACCCCTGACCTGCTGGTGCAACCACAAAGAGGGGTAAAGACACAATGCCTCCTTAGTTGTATATCGATATGGAGCCAAGGCTTTTACATGCTGCCTATATTTTTTTGGCCTCTGTGTGGAAACCATACAGCTGGGATTATGGAGCTGACTGGCTGGGATACACATGACTTGTATATATACTTTTGTTTGAATGAAAAATGTTTGCAATCCCATATTTTTCTTAGACAGATTTACATGATAGGACAGACAATCAGCAAATTAAGTTAATGCTCCCAAACACACTCTACTTCATTGCTCTCTTGAGGTGGATAGCATGCAGGTATGTTTAGTTGACAGAGATTCTCACATTTCAGAGGAAGAGTATTCTGGCGCTCTCATCCTGGTCCCCTCTTTCAGCCTGCAGCAAAATTCTTCATCAATTTGGACTCCAGGGTATGGGGAGGCACCTGGGAAAGGAAAGAGGGTGAGAGGTTGATTGCCAAGTTATTTGTTGTTGTGCATAAAAATGGCCATACACAGTATATGTAGATGTATGTTGCAGTTTACGTTTTTAAGCGAGGTTAAATGATGTTGAAATTGTAAAATTCAAATGCAGGAATATTTTTTAAGAAAATTAAGTTAGTTGCCTGTGCTCAGCCACATAATAACTACAGTGAATGCCTCCCTACAATGTTAATACTTGGATACACTGTTGAGGTATTTTAAAGGCTCCAAAGTAAATCCTTAGGGTGCCATTATTCATAAAGGTGGTTATGGTTACATTTCAAACTACAAACACTTATTGCATGGAAAAGTGTCTGCAGAAAGGAGAGGAATAAAGAAGATTGTGATATGTGCACTTAATACATACAATTAAGAATTTTGTAATGGAATTACACTCAGTTGCTCTTATACATATACACCAGGTGTTTCCTTATTTTGTTTCGTTTTGTATCGATAAGGATATGCTAAATAACAGAAAATGTATGTATGTATAATGCATTACAGTTCAACAGCATCACAAGCTACAGCTTCATAAAGTTCAATCAAAACCTCCCTGAAACAGTTTCAACACAAAGGTAACATTATAACCTTCATAAAGGCAGGGTTTATTGCAGAACTGTATTAGACATCCTGAGTCATAAATATTAATTGTTAATTAATTGTTTGCTTAAATCCCCACGCACAATATAAAACACTATCTTTGTGGCAACACAAATTTATGGAGAAACCACAGATTCAGCTTGGCAAAGTGTAAAGAAATGAAGTTTACTGCATTAGTAAAAGACACAATCTGTGATATGTGCAGAGAAAACATTCAATTAAATCCTAACTGTTACAGTTCACATGGTTCATATTTCTAGTTGCAGCTGATGTGAGGGTTGGTATGTAAACATGCTGTTCAACAACAACAACTGGAACAATTCATTTTAATGTCTAATCTTACATCAAGATGGGAGGGGGGGTGGGGGGTGGGTCTGGTTAACTGTTTGGCATTAACACTATACAAGCAAGCTTTGGATATTTAAACCCACAAAACGGAACTGACACACTTTTGCTTCACAGAGCGATCTGAAAAACACGCTTGGGTTACCCTGGAACTTTTAACCCCCAACATGATCAGGTTGCAAAGCTCACTTCTTTGCCATTTTTCTTGGTCATTTTGTCTCCTTGTTTCCCGATTTATTTTTCTGAGGCCCCGCTAACACTACCCAGATGTGTAAGTGTTTCTTTAACGGAAAAATGTGGTGAGAATGTGTCAAGAGAGAAGAAGAGGGAGAAAGAGACCAAGAAAAAGAAGGAAAGACAAAAGGGAAAGTGTCCTCAGTGCGCTTTACATTTAAAAGAATATGCAATTTCACACACTTTTCTTTCCACTGCAGAAGGTGACGCCGCCGTATGGCAGTGATTCAAAAGCAGCACACAGTCAAAACGTACAGAAGAGCAATACATCCAACTTTGGTTACACTTACTCTTATGTTTTCACTACTTCCCATGGTGACATTTAAACATACAATATTTCATGTTGAGTCTTGCTTTAGAAACGTGTGGTGAGCTCTGTGCCACGGTACACAGGCAATCATGGACCAGCAGACAATGCTGTCTTAAAGGCTGCAGTGGTTTCACAGCAGGGACACACTTTTACACTGATCTGGCTGCCTGGTAACACTGAGTTTGTGTTGCCTGCTGGGATGAAACGGATAACTTAAATAGGAGGTTTTCTCTCGTTTTAATGTGCCATGCCTGTAATAAAAATCACAGTCTCACTTCACTAATGTTTGAGTGGCATGAAAATAGTTTGTGAGCTAAGACCCTTTGTCCTAAAGGCCCAATTACACAGAAGAAGAAGACAGTTATTACCCAGTGCATCTGGTAAGGCTGTTTAGCCTGAGGCACCGAGCGAGTCCACCAAACAAGTAGAGCTCTCTTCTCATTGAACATCTCTGATAACAGAACCCTGTGTTTAACTGAGAAGCCAGGCTTTATGCATATGTGGGGATGATAAACACAAACTACCAGTAAATGTGAATTGAATGTCAATATTTAAATTTCACTAGGAAATAATGGTATCCTGTAACTACAGACTGGGGCATTTGTATGTATTTGTATGCAAGGTATTACAAATATTGTAATGAAACAGGTTTTAACTTTGAAGAAAATAAATCACCTTTGTAAACAATGGAACTTAATACGTCAACATTGAAGTCAGTGTATCACTTGTATTGAGTTTATTATAGATGTTTGGTTGCTTTCACACTTGTTTTATGTGTGCATAAGTTTAGATGTGTGATTTTTCCAAAAGCAAAGTTCCTTTGCTCCTCTGTATGTTAAACAGCATGTGAACTATAAAACTAGTGGTTAATGCTGAGCCACGACACTTACCCAGAGAGAAGATCTCCCACATGAGAACACCAAAGGACCAAACGTCACTCTGAGTCGTGTAGATCTTGTCAAAAATGGCCTCAGGTGCCATCCACTTCAGCGGCAGTCTGGCCTGTGCAGACATTGAGATACAAAACAATTTACTCCCTTATCTCAGCGGTGTGGACATCTCACTAATTACACATCTGTTTTTGTCACATCTGTGGAGCAGGTGCTGCTTTTGATTTAGCTAAGACTTATTTAGACTCCTAAATATTTAGGTTCCCTTTATCTAGTATAAAAAAAAAAAAACACAATGATCTCAATTATTTTCTTGAGATTTCCAAGAACAGCTGTATTTATGCAGTCCTCCTTGTTTCTGCCAAGTCAGTAATAGCTCACTGTTTGCATGTAATCTATTAGTTAAAATGCGTTGAGCATTTTTTTTCTGTAAGACAGTAAATACCAGACAGCTGGAAAAATACTCGACTAGACTTTAATGAACTTACATCTCCTTTGCGCACATAATCCGGGTCTTTGTAGATGTCTCTGGCAAGTCCAAAATCACAAATCTTCACAACATTATTCTCAGAAAGCAGGATGTTTCGTGCAGCCAAATCACGATGTATGCACTAATGAGAAAAAGGAAGAAACACAATCTTATTCACTGCGTTAGTTAAACCTTTCTGCATGTAATTGACTTCGCAACGGTACTCTGTGTGCTATAAAGCATGTCTGCTTGCAGGGCAACACATGGTCAAGTCATTAGTGATATTACAATAGAAAATGATGTGTTCCATATCCAGGCTCAGAAATGGTCTGTAACAGGTTATTTACAACAATGGCTTCATTCTCTAATCAGTCCCATCCGGTCTGCCCAAATTTATGAATGACTTGAAAAATGAATGAGTTCTATACTGATAGCCTTTAGAAACACTGGAGTTACAGGGTGTCATAGTAGAGGCAAAATGGTGCACACTTAAATTTAAGAAAAGTCAAATCTTTTAGGTTGTCTTTTTCTGTATATTTATTAATTTACAATAAACTGCATGCACGACAACCTTAAACGATTTGACTCTCTCTGAACCAGTTTGCTTCTACTTGGACATTCTGGTTTAAACACACCAGTTACACACGGTTCAGTACGGTGATCTTTCACTATACGGAGTAAAATGTGTCCAAATTAAATACAGTCAAAATAACATGATCTTTAAAGGTCCAATATGTAATATATTTACTGTAATAAATCCAAAAATGACTCCAAAATGTCATCAGATATTAAGGAAACATGCTAAGTTGAAATACTACCTTTTCTGACATCATTGCTAATGCCAGTATTTTCTCCTTTTGAAATTTTCGTTCCGTGACGGAATTTCTGTTTGTGTTTTTGCCTGTGTGTTGTTATCAACTGCCCAGTTTGACAGCCAGGCCGGGTTGCCAGATATACCTGTAAAAACGTAAACCCAGCGCACTACAGCTTTAACGTTAGTACAGCCATGAAAGCAGCACTCAAACGAACGGGATCAACGGAGATAAATTCTACATGACATAAAAAAATCAGCATGTTTCTAACAGTTGCGTGACCAGAGACGTAACAAACCCCGGGTAAATATTGGAGATGTATTTGAAAGATGGAGACAGCTTAGAGCCCAAAAGGACGCCGAGTTGGCTAATATACTCCTGAACAGGTAAGCACTAGCTTTGGGCTAATTTATCACAGCTACCCGAGTAGTAGAGAGAGAGAGTACCCGAGTTGGTTACTCGCAAAAACAATTGAGACACAGCCAGTAAAGTGATCCCGACTGGTCCTGGCTAACGACGCCATGCTAACCCTGCTAACTGCTAACATTATCGGAGGGCCAGGCAAGCAATCCACAGCTGTTTACAACGTGTACAATGGTGAGTTATTTTAAGCCAAGAGAGGGAGGCTGTGAATCGGGAAGAGAGGACCGTGAGTTTGCAGTGTGTTTAGCAATTGTTGCCGCAATTCTAAGCCAATGAAGTGTGTTCAGTCGGGTGGAATAGGACGGCAAGGTAGTGGTAGTTTTAGTAGTTCCTATCCTGGCGTGTGGAGAGGACGACGAGGTTGTCGGGTTTTTAGCGGTTCCTACTGTAATTCTAAGCCGAAAAAGTGTGCATGTCAGTTGGGTACAGAGCTCCGCGTAAGCACGGGTTTTTATGACTGTCAATATAGCCAGCATCTAACGTTAGCTACTCCGCTGTCTAACAGTGTTGGATGCTCTGGTATCAGCCTGGCAACCAACGTGAACTTCGAGTCTGGGCAGGAGGGGGCGGGTGAGACGACTCTCTCCAGTATTTTGAATTTGTACTGCAGTAACTATTTTAAACACTAGCTGTCAGTATTACATATTGGACCTTTAAATTAAAAAAAAAAACACAACACATACAACATAGATTTTGAAAAAATGTATATTCAGCTGTTTAAAATTAAATAGATGTCTTAAGAGTGATTTGTGTGAAGGGAGAATACCTTGCGTGAAGCCAAGAACTCCATGCCTTTTGCAACTTGGAAACTGTAGCAAATTAAATCTTCCAACGTCAGGACTCTCTTATATAAATCCTCAGATTCTGTGAAACGAAAGAACACAAAGTTTTCCCAGTGAAACAGATTTTTCAAATTGGATGTATGTGGCGTTTAAAGTTAGGACAATACTCCTACTATTCCTACTCTTCTAGGCTTTTGTTTAAATGCAGTCAGTCTGATCAGCAGCTCTCTGTCAGATAATTCAGAAAAGATGAAACGGTCACAATTCTCATGGGGAAACTGCAAATGTAAAAACAAATCATCTTAACAATCCGTCCTGTCACGTACGTGTCTCCTCCTACACACTCTGTCTTTAAAACATCCTTTACAGACGAGAGATGAAAACAAATTACAATTCCTCTTTTTTTTCTAATGTCAGGTGAAATGTGTGGTTATGGACCGAGTGTGCTGGTCGGGGGTCTGAGAGAGGAACTCACAAGGAGTCCTTCCACTGGCCCACCTGAGTAAACAACTAATCAAACCAGAATCAACACATCAGGAACAAAATGGCTGACGTGCCGTGCCTGAGCCGTAGCCACAGAGCAGAGCAACACTTAGGTCAGGACAGGAAATAAACAGACGCCTCCCCAGACTCAGTGGGGTGACAGTGGCTCCTGCTGCAGTGATTGTACTGCTGAACAGGAGGAGGAAACGTCCCATCAGACTCAGGCTAGAAAACAATCTGAAGAGAGCTTTCATTCCTGGGTAGGAAGGGTGGAGCAGAGGTGACAGGAGGGGGCGGAGGGAGACAGCAGAAGGGACAAACAGAAGCGGGGAGGGAGGAGGGGTTGAAGGGAAGTAAGACGTGCTTGGCCTTTACCTTCTTCCTCTTCCTCTGAGTCGCAGTAGCTCTTATCTTCGATGAAGCCAGAGCTGGCCGAGCTTCCGGTGCTGGCCACACTCTCCAGGCGGCGCTTCATCAACTCGCTCAGCTCGCAGTCTGATCCTGACGACACCCCCTTACCGTCCTGGCTCTGACCAGCACACACACACACACACACACACACACACACACACACACACACACACACACACACACACACACACACACACACACACACACACACACACACACACACACATCATGTTAAATGAGATGAGGTTAAAAGCCGCTGCTGACATGCATGGGGTTTTCACTGCTCATACCGCTGACAAGCTTATAGCCAGAATGATGAGAAAGCAAGAATTCCGGAAAGTTTCAATCATGCAGCTTGAGACTCACCTTGTAGACGCGAAAGTCGTCTCTCTTGCCTCTCAAATAGTTGGACAAGTTGCCATATTTGCAGAACTCCACTATCATCATCAATGGGCCTGTTAAGATGGTATATCTCTTATGATTATTTTTACTCTCGTGTTATAGTTCGGAGATGACAATTTTAACTTAAAGTTTAAAATTGAACTGACAATTGCACATGCAATCTAGCATCAATTTAACATCTTTTTTTCATATACATTATATTTTCTACACCCAAGAAACTTTCTCAGTAATAAAGCTCACCTCCAGGCTTCGTGCAGGCTCCCAGCAGGTTGACCACGTTCAGGTGATGGCCAATGTGGATCAGGATCTTTAACTCTGACATCAGAGCTTTCCGCTCATTTGATGTAGCGCCTCCTGTAATAATGTGAACACATATAGAACGTGTTCAGCATTGGTTGTTGTATCATTAAATATACTGTATACGTTTTCCCAATAAATTCAATTTTTTTTGTTTCATACTCCTTTAATTTAGTTTTAAGATCACTCCAACAATGTTACCTTCAACAATATAAATGTATGTAAATGTAAATAATAACTTACTGACTTAATACCCCACCCTGTGTCTCGACCTCCGGGTTCCCAGACGTTCAGCCACAATACAACCCCGTTCATCCCTGGCAATCGAGCCCATTATTCACCCCCCGCTCCTCGACCCTCTTCACCCCACCTTACATGACCCTCACCCTACCTATCCCGTAACCTCTGGTTGTTCCAAATCAAACTACTTTTATATTGAACAATGTGGTTTTGTAAGATAAACCACATTAAGATAATATCCAAAGATAACGATATGAAGAAGGAAGTCTATGCAGGTCTGCTCTTACGTTCCAAGATACTTTCATACACACTCAAACACATAACATGGAATTTATGTTTTAATAGTTTTATCTAGGTTTCAAGAAATTATTTTCACCTGTATGAACATTTGACTTTGAAAATGGCATTTGCAGTGAAACAGCCAGTAGTGTAACCATTTATTGTACTAACTTTAAGAGACTCGGGTGCATAATTAACAGCTTGTTGGCATTTTTTGTCTGCCCTCCCCATTACTGGAGGCCTATTCCGAGGCCTTGTTTACTGTAAACTGTGGTAAACAGTGTCTTTTTGCAACTGGAAACACAACATTTGGATGCATGGGGACTTATTAAACTATTTTTGTAGAAATTGGTAAAAACAGAAAAGCTTTTTTTTTATAGTTTGTTAAAGTTACCAACTCAAAAATCTCATGCGTCTCATACATTATGACAATAACATATGACATGTTTATACCAAAATGTGTACATATAAAATCTAAACATCCAGTTGATGATATTTTTCCCTGCTTACCTTGCATTTAAAAATGAATTCTGTTTTAGCAGTTTGCAAGTATAGTGAGAATTTTTTTTTGGGGGGGGAAACACTGGTAGCTTGGGGGAATTTGATTTTGAGAGTTCATTAGATATGATGGAAAAATAATAGTATTGCTTTAGGCCCAGCGATGGAGGACATTCTCAAAGATATATGCCAAAAATTTAAAGAAATAAAATGGGAGGTGCTCACATTACATACCTGACTTTGATAAGTCTGAACAATGGTATAAAGCTTTAACATTGCATTATGAAAATCAAGATTTAAGGGTTGTTTTATGTTGCTTCAAACAACCAGATATTTATGAGCTAGAAGCTAAAGCAGCCAGGGAGTCTATAGCTAAACCACGGTCAATTTGAGGAGATCTGCTGCTTTCTATTAACTTTGATCTATGACTAAGAACAGCCAGAGTCGTTCCTCTCAGAGTCTGTGATTTATGCTGAGACAAGATTAATGATATGATAGTGACCAGTACATCTAACCAACAGCCCTATTTTTCATGATACAGCATCCCTATATCACCAATCACTCAGAGTTCTGCAGTATGCTTCTCTAGTAATGTAAAAATAAAAAGCTAGATTTTTTGAAAATTAGATGTCATTTACATACTCTAATAAAGCTGGGGTGAATGAATTAGCTAAATGTCTGTAGTTAAAACTCTTTTCAGCTTGTTGGTTTTCCTGTTTTCATTTTTGATCCAACATTCATTGAATATTTAGAAAGACGTTGGAATGGGATTGTAAATAATTCCTCTTAAAATTCAAGACCGGAGACAGCGGATACTTTCCAAATGTTGGAATCTCTAAAATGTGGTAAAAATAAACTTTTTTTTATTGCTCATTTTCTACTTGTTTCTTCAACTTTTGAACTCTTTTCCTCCTGCAGATTTTGGACATTCTGATCTGAGCTGTCAGATCTACATACACTCAATCTTTTCATCAAGAACAGGGTTAAAGGCCTTTACCTCTAACTGCACTTTGCGAGGAACACACATTGCTTGGAACACACATTGCATGCTTTACTTTGGACCAATACGCCATAAAACATTGGCTGCAGGCACATGTGGTTCTGTAGCTCATGAACCTGATTTGTGCACAAGAAATAAATCTTCTGTAGAAATGACAGATAGCTGTTATTCATCTGCTACCCATACAACAGTAGATACTGTTACATTTATGCTGGCCTGTCTATCATGAGTGGCGGTACCTCTAGGATGAACAAGAGGGGCCATGTGGGCAAACTACATATGTGAAAAAAACCAAGATGTTTTGTCAATACGAATGCTGATTCTTTTCCAATACTGTTGGAGTGACAGTATGAAAATGCAATGAGATTTTGACATCCTACCTTTCAACATTTTGACAGCAACAGTCTTGCAGGTTGAGAGCTTGTCGATCCCAAAGGCAGAAGCCTCTACCACTTTTCCAAACGCTCCGTGGCCAAGAGTTTTGCCTGGCAAAGGAAGAAGGTATTTGGTAAGTGGAACGACATTAGAGTTTCCTATCCCTTGGGCAGAAAAATCTGACTGGATTCCCTGTCAGTCAGGCTATGGGTCTGTAATTAAAACAACACGCTGGCAGGCAGTTTCTCTGGAGAATTTATGGCTCACGTAAGACTGGATGACAGCACAGGTCACTGATAAGTAATGACCCTACACAGCACCCTAAACAGCTGCAGAGAGGGGTGACACCTATTTCATGTATCCTAATGTGACTGTGTATATTCTCACCATGAACCACTTTTAAAAATGAACTTTTAACCTTTTGTTAACTTCTTGTCTGAGTGCTGATATTCACCCGCATTGCTCTGGGTAGTATCAGGTGTTTCTGGCAGACAACCAGAAATATCAGACACAGTGATGTAAATGAAAGTAACAGTAAAATCACTAAATCACTGATTTTTTTTTTTTTAAATCTACATAATCCCATTCATCACCACGAATAACAAGGACATTACCTGCTGGGTTGTTTACATTTTCATTCATCCAGCTAACTAGCTAGCTATTTACACACACTGATACTGTGAGATATCACAAGCGTGACTCTGGATGTTCTGAATGTTTAAACATCATTTAATTTGTGGAAAGTTAAGGATTTCAGCTTCTGTCAACCTATTTAAAATATAAAAAGTGTCTAAAGTTGGCGCCTTATTATTGTCTGTAATATATGAAACTCTTTCAATATGAGACATTTCCCCGCACATTGGATTCTCACCTAGTCGCAGGCGGTCTCGGGGAAACTCCCATTTGCTGCTGTCATACTGAAGAAGATCATTCTGCTCCTCGAGGGGACACTCGTCGGGGTCAATGATGATAGACGGACCCATCTTATAGTGTTCCGGTTGCTGAGGACAAATATGAATTTCATGATTATCTTCAAGAGGTTTTTGATAATGACAATCATCGCACAACAACCAAGTTTTGAAATTACGTTTCATTTCAAATGATCAGTAGGTGGTAAAATGGAAAAAATGTTGACATGTACATGACTATTAAAATTCTTGCTCTACACACGTCAATGTTTTCTCACTTTCTTTTTTTGCATGGGCACATTATGTTCTTTTTTGACTGTAGAAATATGAGCTAACACTTTCCTTTGGTCATGATATGTGGGAATCATAATCACTGGCTAAATTTGTATTTCAGAAGAAGCATGAGTCAGTCGCTTATGCAGAGTCATTGGAGAAAAATCACAACTGGCTTGACACTTTTGGTTTCTGATTTAAAGAAGTAATGTAACTTCTTACCTTCCTTAGCTTGCGGATGAAGAGGATAAGCATGAGCCAGAGGAATGTGGCTGCAGCTCCCGTACAAACCAAAATGATTACCTCAACGTTTGGTTTCCCTTCATCCCCTGAAAAAGAGAATAACTGTTATCAACTACCAGACCTCTTTGGCAAAGAAATCACTGTGTACTTTTCATGATCTCATAAATTGTCACATAATATTGGCAGGGATTTGTGGAGAATTGTGATCCAAAAAAATTGCTAATATTTCTCTGACAGATTGTATACCAAAAGGAAGTGGAAACACACTTTGGTGTTTATTTCTGGCTTGTTTGGGACATGCATACCACACTTTTTCCTATAATATCTTCATATACCTTGAATCTGTGCAAAATGTTTCCGGCTCTTATTTCATGCGATCTTTGACAAAACAGCCAAAGCAGAACATGCACACTGCTTGATGGAATGGATAACAATAACTGTTGAATATCAAGAGAAATTCAAGTTCAGCTTATGTAATAAGAATATATTTAAGTGCCTAGATGTGAACAAAACTGGTTGCATGATATCTTACCTTCACTGCCATCTTCACCTTTTACATGCCAACATGCAATTCATTTTACATGACAACACACACATTAGGAGACATGCTAGTCCAATTATCTACTGTGTGTTTCCAGTTCCTTGGCTGTTGTAGCAGTCAATCTCTTTGCACTCATTAGTGGACCTTTTAACACTTCACAGAGGTCATGTCCTCAAGGTAAGGACCCTCAGCCAGAACCTTGATCATAAAACCCTAGAAGGAATTCACTTGGCATTCCTGGCAGCCACAGATATTCTGTCAGGGGAAACTTTTCAAACTGAAGTCAGACCAGAGCTATTTGTAGCGGTGACAAGAAAACATGAGGCCAAGAGGGCCTCGGACATGCAGAATATGCATATGACTCTACTGCTTAGATGGATGATTAGCGTATTTGATGTGATCGGTAGCCACACTGCCTGCAGCACACACCACTTCACATTGAGAAACCAGTATTGTAAATGCAGCAGGCTTCTGGTGAGTGTTTATTCTTTTTGATGGTTAGGTAATTGATATCTCAAGGTGTCTGAATGACTTACCAAGCACAGTAACAACAGCACTTGTTTTCGCGATTCCCTCATCATTGACGGCTACGCACTCATAGAGACCCTCATCATCTTTCTTCACCCTCTCGATGGTCAGAACCCCATCCTTTCCCAGAGTGATACCTGCAACACACAATCTCTCAGTCAAACTGATAATGTTTAAAAACGTGTGGCATTTGACACTTGGGACTCTTGTTGCTGTAAAAAGTGTGGCTGAAAACTAACCCGCTCTCGCCACAGCTGAAGTTGTGTTAATGCAGAATAACTGAATTTCTACTCAGGATGTTTTAAACACTTTTAGCCAGAAATATATTTTTCGTGAGAGCTCAGGTTATGAAATCATATTAAAAGGATTTAGCATACTTATTTTCCCACAGGATTTAGAGTGCTGTGATAATTGTGTGCATATTAAATGCAAATATTACTAGCTGAATCCAACTGAATGCAACCTTTACTTTGAAATGTAAATTCAGCTTCAGAAAGGGCATCATCTGCACTCAGCATCATATATGTTGTTTAATTGTGCTTAGGGAATACTGTATATGCCTTCCAATGAAGAAACATTTTCTCTAAAAAAAAAATGCTGGCCTGGCTTTTGACACAATAGGAAACTGTCAGCGGCTTTCAAAGGGAATGACAGCTCCACCTGCTGATTACGTAGTCCTACTAATAACAACATGTATTTATTCTATATCCAGTTTGTGCAGTGCTGCGCCAGGATTGCACTTGTGCCACTGGTCACCAAAATTGCAAAAATTATAAAAAATAATTTATTATATGATGTTCGTAGCACATGGATTTGTATTCTCAGGTTACCTGGGCCTTCTTCCACTGGAACATCATTTTTGTACCACATGATGTATGGACGAGGAACTCCCAGAGCGAAACAAGCCAGCATCAGGGTGCTGCTACTGTTCACATCTTGATTAGTCAGATTTTGACTCAGCCAGGGGCGTTTTCTCACTGCACCAAACAAAACAAAACAGAAAGTTTGAATTAAAGATGCTGTTGCTCTTTTACTGTCTTGTTCAGACAGCGACTCATCAAGTGTTGCGAGTTGTTTTTTTGTGTTCCTGTGTGTGCTAACCAACAGAAACATCAGCTTCTCATATCCCCCTCTAACTTACCATCCACAGTAAGTTCACTGGTCTTGAGTTTAACCCTCTTGTGGAGCTTGTATGCTTGGCACTTGTAACCTGTATTGCTGTTTTGGGACACATTATGCAGACGGAGAGAAATGGAAATGGAGTTGTTGCTAAGCTGCAGACTGGACACATTGGAAGTGATCATTTGATTTCTGGAATCCAACCACCGTAGATCTGTGTAGAGGTAGCGAGTTGCCCGACAGGTCAGAATGACGTCATCCCCCTCGATGGCTGTCCAAGGCTTGGTGGTGATTTCCTCAGGGTGATCTAGAATGAATTAGGAAATTAGGATTCCAATGGTGTTAAATCCTTATCAGTTCAATCTTTAATGATCAGAATGGGGTCAACTACAGTTAATAATTGTGAATAAAGAGCATTTTACCGTGCCATCTGTTTTACATTTATGAACAGAGACACGTATCCTGCTGGCCTGAGATCTTGTTGGACAATAATTTTGAACACAAAGCTGCTCGTCACAATGCCTAGAATGTTAAATTTGCAGTTATTTCCTGTTTCATCACTGTAAATTGGAAGCACGTTGCCGGTGGGCAGCATGGCGCATGCTGCACTCAGTCTGCACTGAGTCTGAGCCCCGGGGGAACCTGCTGGCATCGGAGCAGGAACGCAGTTATTCATAGCTGTTTTTAAATGCGTGCCATTATAGCGCTCCATATGGCTCAGGACATGTTTGCCTCTCTTCCGCCCTGAAGCCGTTCAGCTACAGTGGAAGATGGTTTTAATTAATTCCCCATTTGTTTTCTTTATTGCACAATACAATCTGCAAATTTCTTTCCTGTTTTTGTCATTCATTGCAGCGTGTACATACATGCAGATCATTTAAAAGAATCTAGTGTACAGAATACTGTGCTTTGTAATTATTGCAACAGCACATTTCTGTGTGCATTTTCAGCTGAGCAGTTACAATTTAAATGTTGATATTTCCTATTCTTGTGACCTGCTTACCATCAACGTAGAAAGGGATTATCATTGTGCTGGTGCCCTCTTCATTATGGGCCATACAGGAGTACTTTCCTGACATGCTAGCCTCTCCTATCACCAGGGTGCTCACAGTCTAATTGGGATAAATAGGGCAATTGTTACAGATTGTTCAAAGCAGAATAAAACATGTTGAGATAGATAAACAACAAATGCTTAATATCACAATTCAGAATTCCACTTTGACTTAGACTTTCAGCGTGACTTATTCTTGGGGTTTCAATCACCATCAGAGCAATGAGTCCCTGTTAACAGGCGGGTGAGAGGTCCGGAGCCTGGTCTGTTTTATACTCTCCCGTGCATCACATTAATGAAAGGATACATCTGGAGTTTAAAGCGCACTGAGTCTCCTTTAGACCTGCGCTATAGATCTAGTGCCGGGGCTCCATGTCCACTTCCTGAAAAGCACTTCTAATGCCACACTCAATTTTGTCATTGCACCAGTACAACATTTTAATGGCTTAAATAGACAAAATAATAAGTGAAACTTGGGTGAGAGCCAGACTGCATGGGGCTCTGTTTAGTGTTCATGGTAACATCTGTTTTTTTGGGGGCAGTCAGCTACATCAAAGAGAGTAAATGATGTGGGTGTATGCTGGCCTACACTTCCTGGGCTTGTAGGAGCTATTGTGCCAACTCTCAAGACAAACAGCTGTAGCCATGAAACACTTTCAGTGTCCCTGTACTTACAATGCTCACCATACAAACATTCAGGCAGTAAAAGAATAAGTGTTTAAAAGTTATTTCATATTGTCCAATTGATGTAGCTCTGACACTTGTCAAAACACTGATGGAGTGGCCTTATGGTATTATGTTACGGCTTTTACTCACTATGATGTAACCTGAGCTCGAACACAGTCATTTAAACAATTGTGCACAGTCCCTAAGAGGTGACCTGACCAGACGCACTGTGACCTCGGTGCCCACGTCTTCCCCCTGTGTTTTTCTTATATTATGACCCGGGCCAGTCTCCCTCTCTACTGGGCCTTCTGGGGAGGCCCGACCCTGACTACGTTCTTATTCACGGGCCAACACGATTTATGTGGGGTGACAGTGAGGAATTCACTTCCAACAAATCCCTCTTCTTTTAAACTGTTGCTTGTTATCATTGACCCTTAGTCCTAACCCTCATAAAGCACCAGCGTTTGGCCACAAGTACTTGTAAATAAGTGGTGCCTCCCTATTTATGACAGAGACATATTAGAACTGATGCCCTGTGAAAATTGCCAAATTTACAATTACTTGGTGAGCAAATAATTTATATGATTGTTTCATTCAGTGCTTAATCAGTCAGCAGGAGTCAATAAATGACATAGTTATGCACCAGAAACACAGGTGAAAACAGTGAACAAAAAGATTTGGATTGAGAATGATCACTGATACTTTCTCCAGCGGAAAACCTTTATGCCTATAATTCTGTTGCCTAATTTGACCCAGCCTGCTGTGATAGGTTTCTTTAACCTAATCCTTTAGAAAGACTCTCGCAAGGCAGTGGAGGCCTGCTCTTAATTATGTTTAGGGTGAACAGTTTTAGTAACAGGCTCCCACAGGACAGCAATGTCTACAGTTTCCATATTTTGTGACATGGCAACATGTGTTTGATGTTTCCTCTTAAAAGCGGACAGACTGGTAGATCCCTCATTGATACCTTAGTGTTGATTGCAAAAAAACAATATTTTGATGTGTAAAACAACTTAAATTTGCTTAAATTCATAGGTGTGATGGACTATTTCTATCTGCTTAAATGTGCTGTTTTCATGATAAAATATTGCTTCTATAATTACATTACATACAATTACAGCAGTATGTGCTTACAGAACAAAAGCACAATTACAGCTGTTTTTCAGTGTGTATAGTGGCCCGTCGTCACAGGCAATGTTGAAGGGGAGAATCTATAAATGTCTGTTCTCAGCTCTTGGCACACGCATGGCTTAACACCATATAGCTTTTGTTCATGTTTATAAGGCTTAGCTCCAAGAGTCTCAACAGCCGAAAAGATTAACTGATGTCAGAATAAAAGATGTTTCTCTGGCAAGGCCCAGGATGAAGCTGCAGCTGCTTCATTTACAGGCCTTCTTCATCTGAAAAAACAGTGAAATGGAGGGTGCATTTCACTCCAGTAGGGGGAAATGAACTGTGTCTGTCAGTTATGGGTGCACCATTTCAAAGGACAGGAACAGTCTGGTAGAGATCTTGCTCGTTATAGGAAGGCTTTTATACGAAAGGAAAACCAATGTAGTTATCCAAGTATGTTAGATTTATGTTGCAAATGTACAGTATTCATCAATATAGCATCTTCCTTGTCAAATGCACCACATCATATGCGGGAAGCCAAGGGATTTCCCCAGATTTTCCTGGTTGCTTATTTCAAGAATAAATGAAGCCTTTTTAAGAAAAGCAATGAAAAACAAGATTCACTTCTTCAAAAGGGACTGCTGAGGGCTTTTCCTGGGTTTTGGTCACAAATAAGTCAAAACTAATGCAGACAAAGTGAATAATTTTCAGTGATGAAAAGTACAGCATAACTGCCAATAGCAGAAAAAATGATGAGGATTTATGGATCTCAGATGTTGCATCTGACTTTTAAGCCCCGGTCACAGGAGGTTTCTACTGAAATCTGACCTAGCCATTGGCTATTCTCTGCATCTCAAGGCCTCTTCTTGATCCACTAGGATATAAAACTGTTGAGTTGGTCACTGCTATTTATCAACCACATTTTTCATTTCATACTTACAAGTGTGCTACAAATGCATACGTTGTTTAAGAAAACATATGGAAACACTACACATAAAGTTAAACCACATACCTTATTTTTTCCTTTAACCAGTTCACGTTTGACACTTATACTCTTAATCCAGTTTTGAGAGTAGTTTTTCTTGTCATCAATGTTGACCAGGATTGGCTTAGTGTTTGCAATGCAACTGCAGGACAGAGAAAATGTAATAAGACCAATTAGCCATGCTGTCAGTATTAAACAATAAAACACAGTATAAGAAAGCCGACTTCCATGTTGTTTTAATTGGGAACCTATCCTACTGTAAAATTCCTACTGGTATTTTAAAAGACCACTGAGACTGATCAGACCGAAACCAGGTCTAGACCAGCTTGTCTGGGTTATAAAACCAAGAGAAAGCATTGATTTGACCCCCACCCCCAAACACTTCACCGCCCGTGGTGGGGAACAATCATCCTGATGAGAGGAGAACAGAGGAGGAAACAGCGACAGGAAGGGCTGTGCTATGCGTCACCTCGTACAGGAAACCCTCCCCCCCCCCACACGTTCTGGCCAGAGGAGATAAGGTTGATCCTAAGACCTTGGCAGTCAACAAGGGTCAGTTGATAACTTCTCAACCTTGTGATAAAGACACCCCCATATTTCTGCCCCCCCCTACACTATCAACCTTATTCCACATCCAACATAGCAAGCTACTCATGTGCTTGCTATGTTGTCTAAACCCTCCTCACATGCCGCAATTCCCCTCCTCTCTAAACTCACAAAGATTTAGATGAGATATGATCTTGAAGGGCTGCATGCTGGATTTACAGTGACAGGTTCTTTGCAGGGTCAGGGCTGTATAAAACAAACATTTTGCACAATTGGCCTCCCACCAGGCTATAGCTGTTCCTTTGTCTCATTAGCTGCCTACCACTGTTCCTAGTGCCAGCCCTGATTATCTTTAGGCCTGCAGAAAGAGTTGCTCTGACCCAACTAACGTTGTGCTGTTATTTATCATAAATCTGGCAAGTACAATTGGGTTTTTGATATATATAAAATGTAGGCACTGGTGGATTAACACCATCAAACATGTAACATCATTTTTTCGTTTTTCATTTTTCGTATTTTTTGTGTGCAGTGATCCCAATGTTGTTTTTGTGAATGGTGTTGATGCCTGATAACCCAAGGGTAATGGCCCATTGTTTTCTCACAACTCACAGGTCTCCTGCTGTCACTGACGAGCCAGGTCACAGGGAATGTTCATCTTGTTTGTGGGTTCACTACCAGGCTGGTATTCATGCACAGCCACTCATACACTCAGTTCTTTTCAGCTGTGTAACAGCTCTGGGAATCTGACATTGATTTATCTCCCCGGTGTTTCCCCGTCAGCCTATAGAACCACTGACCACAAACGAGAGGGCAGTTCTCCAGGGCAGCGTTTCTTTGATTAATGTGTCATATTTTGGGCCTGAATCTATTCAGTTAATGTAGCTCTGTTATATAGCGGGATCCCCGGGCTGGTCTGGTGGCTCTGGACCCTACACTTATTTACTGTTAAGTCTGTGATGCTGTTTGTCTGTGTATTTTGGGAATACAACTCCAGTATTGTGGTGGTACTTAAGTTTTTGTCCTTCAACACAGCTGTGAAATTTGTGCAAAATGCTTTTGTTCAGCCCGAAAGATAATAAACATACTAACTGTGTAAACAGGTTTTTGGACAAAGAGAAAGTTCCGGAGTTAAGAGTCCCCTGAATCAAATATTTTAATCTCCTGTAAACTGGCAGCTAAATCTTAACATACAGTATACAACAGGTAACTAAGTGAAACACCACACTCAATCCAGGACCACTATATGGTAGCTAGTGGCATGTAATTGTAATCAATGTAATCAGATTATGTTGGGTATTCAAAATCAGGAAGACATTCCCTTTGATATGCTTTTAATTCTTCAAGATTGGAGGAAGTAACAGAACATCTAGTTTAAACATTTCAATTCTTCAATTCTACATACTGGAACATAGCAAGATGGTGACTCACTCAATAAGCGCAGGGTCTGAGTGACACGGTTGCCAGAGCCAAGTGATGTTTGGCAAGGGCACCCCGTAAGCAGTGCAGGTTAGCTGATGCTGTTTGCCAAACATGTAGGGATGCACATCCACAGAGGCAAGCTCTGCCTCTAAAATGGTTGGCTTTACTGTGAGAGAGAAGTGCACAAAAAAACATATAAGTACACAGACACACAAGACAGAGATAACAACAGGTTAGATGAACCATAAACCATCCCAGCCCAGCCCAGCCCACTGTGGAATCTCATAATGTCTTTATAATGAGGGCCGACAGTCATGATGGATAGCCATGAAAAAGGTGCCATTGACACCAGTTGTACTTTAGACACTGTGTAAGAGAAGAATGGCAGGATGATTGGATAGCCCGGGGCTGTAGGTTAAAGAACGACCCCACTGTGGCCCATTCCCAGGTCATTGAATCAACCATGTGCGCTGCAATCAACAGCAGACACTACACACAGTGACATAGCTTGGCAAACCACAAAACTTGCATCCTGCCACACATTCATCAGCACATTCATCATCATTCGACAGCTCTAAACAAGTGATGAACAAAGTTTAAAATAGTTTGATAATTGATACCAGGAATCTCTCTTCACTTCCGTGTCCTTCCAACAAATTAATGTTTTGCGAAGCGGGACAGTCAAGGACCATAAATTAAGTTTATACAAGCCAGAGGGGACAGATTTTTTACATTTTTTGGCAAGCTATTGGGATTCCTAAATAATCTAAAGAATGCAATGAAAATAGTTCTGGCGCCCACGTGATGCTTGAAATAACTGACACACACTTCTCTGTTCTCAGGCAGACTTCATTCAAATTTTACATGCTAAAACATTTATAACCTCTTGTGTTAACAGTTATCAGTAGCCTTCACAAAGTCATCAAAACAATAAATTACATGCTAAGTTCTTTGCATGTTCTTTTTCTCAAGCTGTATACATATTGTATGGAACATGTTGTTTATATGTGCTGCACTGTATATACACATGGTGAGGATGCAAATAAATGCCGGGGACTAGGGGGGGGTCTGGAGCGGCTGGAGTCTGTGTGCAGAATAGAGCCCAGGCCATTTACACACTGCGCCAAGCCCCTTCAAAAGAGCCCCAATAATCAACAACAGCTGCCCCTGCTATGTCAATCCAGCCCTGGAATGAACAAGCCCCCAAATTCCTCTCATACTAGAGCAGCTACCTGCCGTCCAGTGAACTGCACTGAAAGCAGCTACAGTGCTGGGTCAGCCTCAGTCCACAGCCAAGGCACTGCTTCATTTCCTTGGGATCAGCAGTCATTATCAAGTTTATGGCAATAGCTTACCATCGACTACCAGCGTGTAGCTCAGATTCCTGGACAAGCCCTTCACTTGGTTGCCCAGGCTTATGGTGAATACCCCAGCATGCTTCTGCTCTACATCAGTGATGATCAAGTTAAAACCAGACATCTTGTAACAGGTGGAATTATTGTTGATAGGGACCCCATCCTTATACCTAAAAGTTGGAGGCATGGAAAGGTTTTTAAACCATGGATAAAGAATAACAATCAATGAAAAGAAGTAAATGGAAAGTTGACTCATAAAGTTATAATTCAGGATTTGCCACAGCATATTATGTAGGTGCTCCTACTCTTTATACATAATCAGCAGTTTTTATTGTGACTGTAAACCATTACTTACCATGCTACCATGTCTGGTGGTGGCAGAGCGTTGACCTTGGGCTCAAATACAAGCTTTTTTCTACCTTCTTTGACAGTCACCGTACTAGGCCGGTCATACTTATAGGAGACATTGAGGTACGGATGCTCTGGAACAAAAGATTAATGACAGATATTGGAATTCGTCCAAAAGCAAAGTTATCAGCATATTGTCATAAACTCGCCACAGTCGCACAATAATTGAGATGCTAAAATGCTTTATTTGTGTGGTAATCTTGTAGTAGTTAGTTAATGAACTTTAGAGTTCACGGGAGTCGTCGTCTGATTTTTAATCCATCCAAAGCATACTTACCATAGACAAGGACTTTTGCTGAGACGTTCTTGTATATTGTGGGTTGAAGCTCAGCTTTGCAGCGGTACACCCCCTTATCCTCCATGGTAATGTTTGGCAAGAATAAAGCCTTGCTCATCACAAAAGTCTTAGCGGGGCGGACTTCAGTCTTGTTCGTATAAAGATTTTCCTAAAGACAAAGGAAGTACCATAAACTCCACCTGCAATGGTTCCTTTTACATACAGTAGTACAGTGTCAAAAGTAAAACCTGAATCCTTACTCTCTTTTTTGGAATATCCCATGTGAAGTTGATTCTTCCATTATAGGTAGTCTCACCAGTACAGTTGAGTATTAAGGTGTCTCCAACCAACACTTTGACACGGTCTGGGGTGATCTTCACATTATTAAGAACAATAGCTGTAAAATGGAGACAATATATTATTTATATATATATATATATATATATATATATATATATAAAGACTGTGAAATGCTCAAAAAACAGAGTAATCGACACAAATCTATATTTTTTCAATAAGCAAGTTGGGCCAGAAAGACAACAGACTCACTCATTCTTTTAGGGATGTAGTTTGAGTGGAACTCACTACCGTTGACCACGGTGGTACAGGTGAGCATAGGAAAATCAGTGGCAGGATCGTAGGGAATCTTGAATCCGACCATCGGATCCCATACCATTTCCTTTATAACCTTCTCTGATAATGGTCGGAGCTGCGATCAAGAGAGTAGAGCAGAGAAGGTTTGTCAATACCATAGATATTTGGTGACAATAAATGACATTAAATGATGTTCAATAAAGATCACTGAGCCAGACAGACTGAAGTGTAATGCACTCAACTTCATTTAACATGGTCTACTGGGCTCAGCTGGGGACAGACCAACATTGGTTAGAGTGAAGGTCTAATTAGTTTTTATTGTTTCATGGAGTGTAACCTCCAATCATTTATGCAATGGAGCACAAAACACTGTGGACTCGGAAAAGGATGTACGTGCCTGCTGCAGTTTGTTCTCATGCCAGAGGTTGGGCTGGGAGAGGGGGCAAGGGAAGGAAAGGGAGCAGGAAGGAAGAGTGCCATAGGTTTTACCAACAGCAGGAAGGTCACACAACCACTATCTGTGCCATCTGAGTCAGATGTGATTGTCCACGGTAGGCACTATGTCACATGGTTGTATATCAATAACAAAAAGCACGGTATGGCATGGTAACTTTTTTTTAAGATGGCTTTCACGCTGACCACAATCAGTTGACAGAAAGATGAAAAGCATTGTGCAAACCACATCACTGAGGGAGCTCTCCTCCACTGACATCTTTACTTTAGCTGCATTCTGTTATCAAATGTCACAATTCTCATGATAAGTTACCTGTTGTTTTCTGACACAGGGTGTACTGTTTTTTCTACTGCATTTCCGGATGTTTGTAAGAGAAGGGGGACTAAATTTTGTCTGGAGTCTATTCTGAGAAAAACACTCTTGGAGCACACATCCCTGCTCTTACAGGAAGCAGACAGAATGACTCCCTTCACTGCCCCTGAGCTTCCCTCAGACAAGCCACTGTCCCTCGTCTGTTTTTTGTGTGCTAGAGTGATTTAAAACACAAAAGGGTGTGAGAACCAGTGAGATGCCTTAAGCACAGACATTTTCTTTCTTCCGAAGATGACAAGAAAGGATGCCTGTTGTGGTATTAATAGCAATCTTGCAATCTTGCTTTCTCAGATAATGTACTGTGTGATTTACTTCCAAATCCATGTCCTACATGGTCTATGGCAGAGATCTTCAACAGAGGGTCCGTGACCCCTAGGGGGTCATCAGAGTTAGTGCAGGGGGGCCGCCAAATTATTAAAAAATTATTTTTTTGAAAGTTCCTTTTTTTAATTAAAATGTCTGAAAATATACATTAATATGAACCCAACATATTAATTGTAAATATGTAATAGTATGTAGTATGTTTAATGTTAATACATGATGCATACATATTGACCATTTATTTCCATCAATTCAACCCAGTTTAATATGCAACTCAGTTGTATACAATATATGTAGTAGGGGGTCCCTACTTGGTCTCTCTTCAGCTAAGTGGTCCCTGGCCTAAAAAACGTTGAAGACCCCTGGTATATGGAACACATACAGTGTATATTGCACATGTATACAGCATATACAGTACAAGAAAACAACCTGCAAGTGGAAGTCATGAGCAGAAGGTGAGAACTGATCATCTTTGTGAGGCCTTACCCCTGTGAGTTTTACAACAGTATCAGGAGAGGACGTCCGGCAGGGGACCACGAGGCTGGTCTCATGGTTGTAGCTGAACAAGATTTCAGGTGACAGATAACGGGGCACCACAAATGGTTGCTCGGGATCTGAGAGACAAAAAAAAAAAAAAAATACCCCCAAAGAGATTTAAAAAACAGGTCAGTCAGAAGTCACATTTTAAAGCAGATGTGGCCCCTTACATTTTGTCTTTTGGGATAACCATGTTTTGCAGCAAATTTACAGCTGTTGTTTTGAAAAAAGAAAACATGTTATGCTAGAGCTGAGTTTAGCAGTGCAATTGAATCAGGGCAACGCCAGGGCATCCAACACAGAAATCAAATCTCGGCTCAGTTCATTCTAACCAGATAAGGCAGCAGAGCACAAATAGAGCAATCAGGCTAGTGGTGTGTTCCTACTGGGCAGCCAGGCATCACACAATCGCTGTGGGAACTTCACGACTACACAAACAGTCTGCGATTGGTGTGAGGTCAAGCAGTAGTGGTGTGATAAAGGAACTATTATTTGAAAAGTAACACTGGCACAGCAGGCTGCCTGATAGCCAAGCGAACTGTGAATCACATTCACAGAGCAACAGGGAGAGGAACAAAGTGCTTCCAGCATTTAGTTTAGTCTAACTATTTTACATCCCTTAGACCAATATTTCATGACTTTATTTAATGTATTTACATCAACTCAAACAACAACACGACACATCCTTCAAACGGAATACGAGCTCTTGCCTTCTGGTAGAAGGTACAGAATCCCTAAAACTAAATTGAACCGTTTTAAATATTCCTTCGTACCAGTCTCCATCAAAATTTTAAATCAAAATTTTAAATAGATTTGTACAATTTGTAATGATAGGCCTGAGAAGTGTGCAATAACTCGGTGTTCTGTATTTTTATTTTATTTTATTTATTTATTTATTTTTTTATTTTTTTTTTACGTGTATTTATTGTCTGTAATGGCAGCTACTACTATGCACTACGCACTCTTGAGTCCATGACAAATTTCCCCTAGGGGACAATAAAGTATATTCTATTCTATTCTAGTCTAACAACTAAAAAACAAAAACATCTAGGTAAAATGGGCTGAGGCTGACTTAACACTCAAAATTGGCTCTCCTTATGCTGCTCAGCACAATCTCCATTTCAGTGATACTGTAACTGTAACTGGTGCCATGTGACACTTACAGTAGCCAGAGCAGGAAATCACAGTCAATGACCAGGGCTTCCCGTGCAATCACGTTCACCCTTCCACCTCCAGGAGAAACCAAAGCACCAAAGAAACCACTTCCTCTCTCTGTCTCTCTCTCTGAGAAGGAGAGCTGTGGCACTTGAATCTGAATGCATGTAGATTACAATAAAGTCAGCTGCCTGTATGTTAGGGCTAAGTGTAGTCATACATAAAAATTCATTTTTTTTCATTTCTTTCTTTCTTTGAGACTTTCTTCCCCTTTTCAACTTTTTTCTTTCGCTTTTTCTTGTGTTCTCACTCTTTTTGCTGAAGTGGGTGTTTTCCAGATCTCTTATCTTGCGGAAAATATCAGATTGCTCATTAACCATTTCATTCTGTCCATTACGTCCCACTGTTTGTGGGCTCAGTTCAACACCAGAACCCTCCACTGGCGTCAGCAGATGACAATCATCCTGTGAAAACCTCTCTTTTATCAGGAGTCTTCACTTTCACAAAAACAAACAGTTAAATCCTGAATGGAAGAAAAACAACTAAATTCAAAAAGAAAGAACTTTCATCTTTGTTTTAGTTTATAGACCAATTCTTTGTATTTCTAAACATTACATTCAGTTTTTCTCATGCTGGCAAATTACAATGTCAGTGTCATAAATCTACCAGAGACTGCACAGGTCACTGGTTCATTGACTGCATTTGATAAATACGACCTATAATCTGAACTGGTCAGAGCGCTTTGCAGGTCTCACCTTTGACATACACGTAGGTCGAGGTGATGTGGTCTGAACCATCTTTGGAGTATTTACAGCTGTACCTCCCTGTGTCATTGGCAATCAAGTTTGTGACTGTCAGTTTGCTGCAGTGTGAGTGACGTCTGGAATCACACTGCTCCACCTTCACCCCCTCTGATGAGGTCGATCGACTGGGATCAGCAAGTGTCCAGTGCAGCAGGCCATGACCTCTGACAGAAGATGGAGAAGGATAGAATTAATGAACAAGAGGAAAATATTGCTTAGTTGACTTACGGTTTGATTACTGAGGCTACTCTGTGTAAAAGAAAATTTGCAAACAATACTATATATATATATATATATATAGATATATATATATAGATATGTCTATATATATATAGATATATATATCATTCAGCTATTTAGTTTAGGATGGCAACAGCTGCCACACCCCTTGGGATTTTTTGACTTGATGTTCATTTTAAGTTTATTTTGAGTTAATCTTGAGTCATCCAGTAACTTGAACTTTCACATGGGAACATGCTTCTCCTGAACGATGTGCTCAGCTAACACATTCTTTCCACACAGCATCCATTTAAAAACTCTCATTAAAGAGATCCCAGAGGAGCATCAAACATGTCTTGCATACCACTGCCTTTGCCTGCAGAATTTTGGGTCAAGCAACCTCTAGCTCTTATCCAGTGACAGAAAGCAAGACAGTACTGTATGGCCAAGGCGTCTTAGCATATGGCCTTGTAGGGAAGCATTACATTAGATAGAAATGAGTTACTAAACATTCCTTGCGGGCCTACAAAATGATGCAAGGCTCTCTAAATTCTTAACAAATGTGAATGCAGCACACTTGGGTCCCAGCATCCCTAAAGCAACTAAATGTGGACCACCACTGGTTCTTGTCAAGGACTGTCCCAGCTTCTTTATAGCCAGCAAGTGTCCCCAGGCCCAGGCATGTCCCGTTTATTTTCCCCCTGGCCTTTCTGTCATGTATTGAGACCAGAGTCTAAACTCTATGGCTGCATTGACAGTTCAGAAACAGACTGAAGTAATAGAGTAGTCTTACTCAACGCAGAAAAAGGTCGCTGTGAGTGTTATACTATTATATATTATATATATATTTGGATTTTGTTACTGATGCATTGTGCAACATGTAAGAAGCATTTTAATGTTGGGTAGTTTAATCTGTAACAATGCATCGACTTTTGTAAGCTCATCAAGTCTTGTACAGTATGATTTTGTAAAGTATAACTACTGACTATAGCTGTCAAATAAATGTAGCGGAGTAAAGTAATTTCCCCCGAAATGTTGTGGAGCAGAAGTATAAAGTGGCATGAAATGGAAATACTCAAGTAAAGTAAAAAAACATAAAACATAAAATTTGTACTTAAGCAGAGTAGTACAAAAATACAATATATATTCCACTATTGGATAAATGTTACATTTAACACTGATTGTATTTAAATTAAATGTTGTTTAGGTTCACTTGGCATTGACACAAATAGGTGTGTTGCATACCTGCATGTGAGGTTTAACAAATCGTCCTTAGGAAGAATGAGGGGATTGCCAAAGGGAAGAATCTTAGGCGCATGCTCTCTCTCCAAACGTCCTGTTGAACACACACACACACACACACACACACACGAAGAGCACTTTGTGAGAAATGCCAACAAACCTGCTAATTTACGGCACCTTATTAATGTCCATATTTCACTATCACACCAAACAACAAAAGGAAAAACATTCAAGGAAAATTTCCATGAATCACTTCAGCACTGTTCATGACATGCTCCTGCTTCTTGTGCAAGTGATGGTCCGCTGTGAGAACACTGGGGGTGTTTCCGGTGCTGGGAAGGCAGGTTGTTGAATGAATAGTGGTCTGGGTTGAGTAGAAAGAAAGAATGAAAGAGAGAAGTTGGAATAGAGGAAGGGACTGATATGAGGAGCAGCTGAGTCACAGAGAACAGAGGCAGATCCTGATGAGTGTCTTTTCATTCATTTCATCTAAATCAACTGCTCAACCTCCGTTAGTGGGTCCTCCCTTCCTCTCTTTTAGGAACAAGTTTTTTTTTTCATTTACCATCGACCTTGCACTCTAAGTGCTATTATTACATTATCACAAGGGGAAATCCGAGGTTGAGATGTTTGATTCAAAGGTGGCCTCTAGCTAGCTGTACCTGTTGAGAGGTCCCTCTAACAGTAATCAACATAGGATACGCTGTGATTCTCACTGCTGTCCAGGAGGTGTCACAGTCCCATATGTGATTTCCTTCTTTTCACTGAGCTCCCTGAACAGCTTGTCATTGTGGTCAGAAAACAAGTTAATTACAGTTTTTGCCGATTGCTCACACACTGAAATCAAAAGTATTACACAATTATCAAAACCTTACACTCAAGGAGCAAAACATTGGCCCAGTTATGCACCACTATAAGCACAATGTCAGCTTCACACTTTCTGCAAAAAAATAAACACAGTGATTTGCAAAACACTAAACACACTTGTATTCATTAGACACAGAAGTATATCATGATGTCACTCCCTTGCAATTCCAAAGCACTGACTGTCAAATTACCACACCTATGAGCCAATCTGTGAAACACAGCCATCAGGTGCGTAACCACATGATTGCTTACAGTTTTTTACGATCGCTATGACAATTTTTTCAATACTTTTAACAACTTTCCTAAACTCTTAACGCACCAACACACCTACAACACACAATTGACAAAACAGTTAATTTCATGCTCAAAATCACACATTGAAAACTAAACTCCAACACTAATTTTCAAAATACAATAATTCACTAACACAATACTCTATGTCTACCAAAACAATGCAAACGTGTCTCAAAATCAAACAATTCTTCCAAAACACTATCACATGTTCTCTCCCAACAGGAACATTTAGTCAATCATAGCACAATGTCATACAAAACACTAATATCAGATGGAATTACAGAAACTGCATTATTTGATATGTGTCAGGTCTGCCCTTATACAATAGACAATAGTGTATTGTATTGATCATAGATTACACTGCAGTTTCTCTTGAAGCCTCTCTACATTTTTGTTTTGTTGGGTTTAGTAAATGCATGCATTTTGTTTCTTTTGCTGCAGAAATTCAAAACAAGAAATGATTGACCCATCTCAGAGTAGCTTTATAAAATGTACAGTTTACTGTATGAAAAAAAGAAGACAGAGACAGAATTGTCCTGGTACTCGTCTTCCTCTCACTCATGCAGCAATTTTTCTTACTTTCTTTGTGTTCATCTTTATTGTTCCTTTTCCACACAAAATCAGCCCAAATAGGTCCTCTTTTACTGTATGTACTACAGTAACATATGGTCATGTGATTGAAAGAACCTCAACACCTGAGTGTGTTTCCTAGATATCAATCAGCTGCGATCGATCTATTTGCATAACTTCAATCAGCTGTTTCTCAGTAGCAATGGAATAAAATGGAGGGGATATATTTGTGTTTCAGTTTACAATATGAACAGCTGTTCACTTTGACTTTAGCCTATATGTTAGGTTTAGAACATGTGAAAGCATTTGCAAATTGGTCAGTAAAGATCCATTGTTTTGGTCTTGGTTGAGCTTGTGTGTAAAAGAAGTTCAAGCATTTTAAATTTGTGTTAACTGTATGCATTTTGTGTCAAAGCAACAAGAAATGTGTTAAACGTATAGCCTACACAGACGGATGTTGTGCTAACTATGTTAAGAGTTTAGGAAAGTTGTTAAAAGTATTGAAAAAATTGTCATAGCGATCGGAAAAAACTGTACTGTACTACCATATGGTCATGCGATTGAAAGAACCTCAACACCTGCGTATGTTTCCTAGAAGGGAATCAGCTGTGATTGATCTATCTGCATAACTTCAATCAGCTGTTTCTGTATAAAATCCAGGGGATATATTTGTGTTTCAATTTACAATATGAGCAGCTGTTCACTTTGACTTTAGCCTATAGGTTTAGAACATGATGTTATCTGTTCTGACATACATTGTGAAAGCATTTGCAAATTGGTCAGTAAAAATCCATTGTTTTGGTCTTGGTGGAGCTTGTGTGTAAAAGAAGTTCAAGCATTTAAAATTTGTGTTAACTGTATGCATTTTGTGTCAAAGCAACGAGAAATGTGTTAATTGCATAGCCTACACAGACAGATGTTGTGCTAACTGTGTTAAGAGTTTAGGAAAGTTGTTAAAAGTATTGAAAAAGGTGTCATAGCTATTGTAAAAAACTGTAATTGTAGACACACCATTCAGGTTTAAGCACTATAAGAATGCAGCAGGTAAGTTCACCTGCCTTCAACCAAAATGAAAGGAGTCAGAAGAAGAGGGGAGGGTGAAAGGAGGAATCCACAGAGGAGGAGAAGGAGGTAAAGGAAGAGGTACCCCTCATTCAGTCCATGGAGGACGCCTGTGAACAGGTTGACTTGCAGCTGTGCAAGGATGGATTCAACATTCAAGACGGTTCTTCCCACATTGTCTTGCCAATGAGGATATCGCCTGTGATGTTGATGAAATTGTCTGGCCAGATCCAGCTAGGCGAAGAGATTTTCTGTAATTGTAACCTTTACCGGATACAGTATTTTATGTTTGCCTGTTGTTTGCTGAGCTAACAGTGTTATGCACACTACTGTCGTAGCTGTATGAAAACTGGGACATGTTTTGTTGTGATTCTCCATGTTGACATGTTGACTGATTTGGGTATATGGAGAGAAATAAATGATATTTTCCTCAGTCTGCAGCATTGGTCTTGTGTAGTGTTTGGTGAACTTATTGTATATTTGCACTTTCTCTGTGTACTTTACATTTACAGTAATCTAATCACTGAGAAGTAGAATTTCTAAAAGTGTTTTAGGTTAGCAACAGCAGTGTGTAACTTGTTCAAACTGAATTAAGTCATATGAAACGTGTGTGTTTCATATGGTAACAAAATATGTTTTTTTATAAATTAGTGTATAGTTTTTGCAAGAGTGTTTCATTTTGCAAAGGGTCTAAGGTGTTCTGCTGATTGGGTGTGTGGTTGTGCTAATTGTGTGTAGTGTTATGAAAAACCGGTCCCTGCTTTCAAAATAGTGCTTAAGCAATCGAAAAAAACTGAAAGTCTACCCTCCAAATGTGACGATCTTTGGGGAAATCTTTATTTGTAGCACATAATCACAAAAGACAATGGAGCTAAACAACAGCGTACTGCCAGGCTGACACATGATGGATACACATGTACTGTATATGCACACACATGGAAAACCACACACATACACAAGTACACCTGCATTTCCAAATGCAAACACATACACAGAAAAACACACACACACACACACACACGTGTTACTAGTATTTGTCTATTATTCAGAACAGCTGTTGTGCTAAGAATGAGCTGACAGTGCCAGTGTTGGCAGTGGCACTCGACTCGCAAAATATTAGAACCTCATTGTTTTATTGTCCAAGGTTATGCAGCGGGGAAGGGATGTGGCTCTTATTCTTTCATGCTGTGATACCACACGCTTTCAGCTGTATATTAGATTAATAAAAATCTATGTTCCTGACTTTAATAAACAATCCCAGAATCTAAATTCACGAGTTACTGTAATAACTATCTGTTGTTCTCCTGAAATGTCACACAAATTTCCTTGAGAATGTTCTAAATTGTGTTCCTGTCTCACATCTGCAAATTGGCAGCAAGTCATGTAATTGAATTTCTTGAAATGAGAACTTTGCAAATAATGAATCAAACTGACTTTGACCCCTGGGGCCTGTTAAATACAAATTGCAAAATAAAAAGCACAATATATCATGTGCTGTCTGCAGCACTAATTTCTGCATGTTCAATTTCTGATGTATGATGTGATACAAAAGCAACACATGTAGGAATGATGGCATCTACTTGCTCACTAACACAAATGTATAATAATAAAACCAGTGAAAACATCTTCCTGACCTTGAATTGCACCAACAGGCAGCTCATCTCTTAAAACTTGCCAATGTTTCGCCTATTCTCCTCAGTAATACACTACAGATGGATGAATCAGCAGGGGCTCCCAGCAGCCCACTGAAAGAGAAAAAACATCCCACAGTCGTCGCTCTACCCCCACACCCTCAATACTCCCACCTGCCCTGGTGCCTGCCCAACACTGACCTCAGCAAGCGTCCCGACACCCCTAACCCCCCGTAACAGCTGTGTGCTGCATTCCTCCAGCAGAGCGCCTGAAAAATGTCAGAAATTGTGCTTACTGTGTTGGTTCAAAGAGCTCTGAAGCTGGTTCTCATTAAAAGCCATTACGAAGAGGACAGGCATGGAACAAACAAGAGTAAAAGAGGGAGACTGAGTGACTTCTCGTTCAGTTTCAACTGATGATGGGGTTTTGAGTCAGTCACATAGCATCAAACTGATTACTGACACAGGTCCGAGTTAACTAAGATTAGACCAGGATCACATGTGTATGTCATTGTCCTCCCTTGGCATTGATGAGGGGAAGTGGCACAGGACACAGTGTTTGGAAAACATATGTGGTAGGTTCACTACCGGAAATAAAGACTGTAGGATTCCAGGATCTGCGCTACACTGTTCAGAAATGTTTGTGGCCCAGAAAATTCCATTTAAATATTTAGTCTGAAAGAACAGCCAAACAATGACAAAACTTAAAGAGTTTTTCAATTAACCTAAGACAGAGGCTCAGCAGCGCAACCAAAATTGTTGACCCTAGACTACCCTAACTGCTTAAATAAGTTTATATATACACACACACACACACACACTACCGGTCAAAAGTTTGGGGTCACTTAGAAATTTCCATTCCACTCCATTATAGACAGAATACCAGCTGAGATCAGTTGCATTGTTTTTTTAACCAGGGCAGCAGTTTTCAGATTACATTATGTGCTTACATAATTGCAAAAGGGTTCTCCAATGTTTTCTCAGTTAGCCTTTTAAAATGATATCAGATTAATAAACAGAATGTGCCTTTGGAACTTTGGATGAATGGTTGCTGATAATGGGCAATGTAGTAAAGTAAGGTGCTCTTGTTAGCTATTACATTATTATTATTATTTTTATACCTACTGCACAGAGTTAACATATTACAACAACGTTACAGAATTGAAAGTTGAGCATACAACAAACTAATATGTGAACAACAATAAAGAAGCTTAGAGCAAATGCGAGAAGAAAGGACATTATAAACTGAAATAACCATGGCAAAGTATGCTTTTGCAGCATGCCACCAGTAGCTCATGCATGGTGTTGCGTAATAAAAACCACTTTTACTGTATGAGATGAGTAGTGTCACTGAATTAGACGGGAAACCCCAAGTCACATCCCTTCAAGTGCGGGAAATAATGTGCGGAACTCCCTTTTATTTTGCGGAGAGTACACTTCATCTCCCCGTACTTCCCGTGCCATCATGAAACAACACAACTGTCTTGAGAGTCAATCTTTTTTTGGTGTGTTCAAGGCAAAAGTAACAATACGGCATGATGATTACCTTGTTTAACCTTGCCAATTGAATCCTTGTACTTCTGTAACAACAAAAGACATAGAAATGGTGGAGAGTGAATTACGGTTTAACAAAGGAGTGCAGGGTCACTCTTGGTGAGTCATCTTGGCTGTAATGTGACCATGGCGTCAAGAGCCAAACAGTAGCGCCAATCTGCTGTGGCCACTGAGACGAGCTTCCTGTCCTATAGTGGAAATGGACAGCACGACATCCGTTTAGCCTGCTGATTGTCAAATAATTATAGTAATTGGAAACCAATGCAACACACTACACATGAACTTGTTTTCAAATGATCTCTGAAAGATTAAAGTCACAATTTCAAATGGGGATAAGCTACTACTCTACTGGTTGGTGTGAGGTGTCAGTGATGTTTTAATGATAAATTGCCTTTAGGTTGAGTTTATCAACACAAACAAAAAATTACAACACAAAGTTGAAATCTTGACAAGACTTGAAACCACCTGCCAAAATATGGAGTTGCTACCACTGCTCTGGCTGTGTTACATGGTCAGTGTGCCCTGGAGTATTTTCTCTCTCACACAGTCCTTCTAAAACCTCTCCACTTTGCCAACTGCAAGGTTAAGACAACAGTTAGGGAGAGTGCTTTTTTTATTAGCTGTATATTAGCCATTCGAGATTTGGAGGCAAAAATGCCCCAGACTCCTCTTAAAAAAGAAAAAATAAAGGACCATCTGGCCATGATGGGTGGCCATTCTAGGTTATATAAAGTTGAGTAGAGCCAACAAACAGGAATCGCCTGCATGAAAGTCCTAAATGGTAAACCCAGAGGATTCCTGTTCCATAACGTATGATTAAGACTAATAGGCAGACAGAAGCCCCTTGAAATTGAAATCTCATGCAGAATTCAAAGAAAATATATTGCTGGCTCATGATGGATATGCCTAGTATGGACCAGATGCTGCAATCATGCAATAAGAACAGCTACACAAAGCAATTTGTTAAGTTATATCCCTGTGTAAGGGAATGGCTTTATCTGCTCTGCTTATAAATCTCCCAGTCCAGGTGAGTGTGTGTGTGTGAGTGAGTGAGTGAGTGAGTGAGTGAGTGAGTGAGTGAGTGAGTGAGTGAGTGAGTGAGTGTGTGTGTGTGTGTGTGTGTGTGTGTGTGTGTGTGTGTGTGTGTGTGTTTTTTCTTGTGCTGCCACTATGGACCCAGACGTTCCGTAAGTGAGCAATGAGCCCCCACTGCACTCGGATGACCTCTCATCACTCCCATTTTCCACTCTATCTCAAGTGTGTAAGCAGGAAAGAAAAAATGACTCCAAAACAAATTAGACACAACATCAACACTCGGCTTCAAAACACTGTCCTTATTGTAGACATGAGTGAAGAAAATGGAATTTTATGACAAAGAAATAACAAGGCAGCTTCCAATTTCAAATTCAATCATCCATTCAATTATATTTCTTTCAATCATCACTTTGCTTCACTTGTTTTTCCAGAATTTGGCATATGCCCTAAAACACCACTGAATAAAACCATGTTACAGTAGTCTACAAATATAACTTGTTCCTTGGACAAATTCACCTGTACAGCACAAAGAATAGTTGTAGTAAACTACCTGGATATAAAATCTATGAAACTAGTACACACAGTTCACTGAATCAATATTATTGCATGCATCAATAATCTATGCAGAAGGCTTAAAGACTTTGACCATAACACAGACCGACTGAAATAAATCAGAAATGCAAACATCATGTTGCAGAGAGCTGCAAAAAGGTTCTCTCCCTCAGTCTGAGCCATTATGCTTCATTTAAATTGGTGTCAAAAGGTCACGAAGCAACACACTTGACCTGTGCTCACTTTTCAATAAGAAGCAAGAGAAATATTAACAAAACAGCAAATAGGTCAGGCTATCTTTCAGATAGCCCCCCCCATTTACTGATATAACTAAAAAAGAAAGGTTGAGTGAAATAGAAGACTGTTAAAATGTATGTCAGTAGAACGATCAATTATTATTAAACTGCACCATCACTGACAGGGTGCATCATGAATCTTCCATTTTGGTGGTTAAGCATGAATTTGTTGTTTTTGTACAGCTCTGTGCTTTTTTTGCTAAGATACGCCGGTTAGACACCTTAGCTTGAATAGAAAGAAGTTGATGCACCATCAATAACTAATGGCTCTAACAGTCAGTGGCTCCTCTGCAGAAACAATACCCCTCCCTTCCTCCCTGCCATTGTCTTGTGGATGCAGTTTGACATAGCTCAATACGAGCACAAGGAACCCCAGGAAGAAATCTTTACTCAGGTAGCGTGTCACATTTCCATGACCTTTACTAGCCAGAACAATTCCAGGCTGCCTCTTGCCCTACGTCCGCTTCCTCCTTGTGTCTTTCCCACGCTTTGTGTGTGGACAGTGAAGGAAATGTACTTAAAAACATAGTAGACAAAGCTTTATAGGCTAAAAGTGTGTATGAGTGTGTGTGTGTGTGTGTGTGTGTGTGTGTGTGTGTGTGTGTGATGGGGGGGACGTGAAGAGTATTTCCTTTGTTTGGATAGGCTGTTTATTTGGGAATGGTGAGGAAGGCTTAGTGTGTATCTCAGTGGCACACTAGACCTAAGGTGGAGGAACATCCACCTTTTACTGTATACTCTATCGGGTTTCTGTGGAGTGACACTGAGACAATGAAGCTGATTGTACTGTCTGAAGAAACATGCATTCTCTTCCCAAAATGTTTAATCCTGTTCACTCATAACAATTGCTGGATAAACGTTTTTCATAATATTTAACAAAAGGCTGACTTGCAATATCTTCATATCTGAGAAACAAATTCAAGTCAAACAAATCCAAATGTCATCCATAAAATCAATCTGACAATTAAAATATAAATTCTACTTATCTGTTACAGTTACCTATCATATAGTGTCAGCACATTTTTATTAATGTTAATAATCAACCATTAACAACGGGACAAGACTACCTCTAGCGGCTTGTGTGAGAACTGCAGGTCCAATGACAGCCTGAATCTGTTGACACAGAATTATCCTAAAACATGCAAATTGAATATTCTACTGAAACAACTATAAACAATAAAAAGAAGTTTCACACATCAAATGCGACTCAATCGATGTGAATCAAAGTGGCCAAATAATTCAACTCTTGCTAACAGCGCAATTAGACATAGTAAGAATTAGATCATTATCACAGACGAATAAAAGGACGCCAATCTCTGTACTTCTCCCTCTAATCTAATAACTGACAGCCGATTGTGTCCACTATCAGTATAACAATATGCATTCAACCACTCATTAAAACGAATCAAACAGTCAAACAGTGCGATGTTAAAACTCTGTTCTATGCATAAAACTCTACTACGCGTAAATAACTGACCTATGAATGACTTCTTACCATTTGTGAGTGATGAACCACACAAGATGACAACGACCAATCTGAAGCAGTCGGATGAGACCATCCTGCCAACTCTTCACCGAAATCCAAACCGTGTGTTATAAATGAAATAATACGAGTCCTTGGCAGAGGGTTATAGTTCCGAGTGACTTACAAAAGTTTCTTCTCAAAGCGAGTCAATCAAAGAGTCCTTTTTTATATCAAAACAACCGTGTTGTAAATCAAAATAAAAAAAAAAAACTCAGGTGTACATGCAAAAAGCGGCAGGGATTCTCCCGTATTCCATGACGCGTTTCGCAGGGGAGCTCTCCATGCAACTCCCGACCCGGCAAAGATGAGACGGATGTAGGCTACCGCTGTATCCTCGGGGCAGGTGCTCTCGAACAAAAAAAGTTAGATGGATTAAATTCAATGGTTGGTGAAAAATAAAAGTTAAGTGAGTGGTGGTATAGCCCACAGAAGTCAGATCAATCAGCTCCTGCTCCTGCCTTTCATGCGCGCCTTGAACAATATTCTCCTCCCTTTCGCCTCTGTGCAACACTCACAGTCCAAGCGCGAAGCACGTTTTATGGAGACAGTGGAAGGACGCAACGTCACTTTGGGGACGACGACGACGACAAACTCCTTTCTGCAAGCTACTGAGTAGGAGATCACTCAATTAGAAATAATGATTATCTATAGTAATCCTGCAACATAGTATCAGACCAACATGATGTAACTACTAGAAATGGTACAGGGATGTTATAGTAATACCATTAAACATGATAATATGCAACAGAAAATCACAGTAATTATATTTATCCACCCTAAGGGTAACTGAAATGAACCTGAATGGGATTTATCACAACATTGTTTCAATCATGATTCATATCAACCTTATTGATTTGTGGTTTCTAAATTATGAAGTAGATCATTAAACTACATTTTTTAACTGACCTTTGTGTGTAATGCTGTATTTGATTAAATCAACCTACTGTGTAACTGAGGTTAAAGGTTACAGCAGTAATCTTGTCTCAAGAGGAAATAGAATAAAACATAAACAGTCATTGTGATATCAGATCGAACCTACCATGTGTTTAGAATAAATATTTGCCAGATTTATTTTAACTTCAGAAACAGGATGTGCTGCTTATTATATCAATGTAAATAATCCTCTTTTGTCCAGCAGGACCCTGCCGTGTGTGGATGTGCTGCAGACTGTTTTCTTTTATCACCACAACAATTACTCTGCTGCTGTAGGTCACAGTAGCAGGCATTGTAAATAAGAACATCCTGCCCTCACCTTTCCGTGCATGTCAGGACTGAACAGCCACCATCTTGGGAAATGGATCTTGAGTAGTGAAATGTGATGGACACCACTCTTCCATCCCTGTAGCAGGAGAGTGAAATGTCACATGAAAACATGGGAAACAGTTTATAACATCCCGGTCATGGGAGTCCTTTTGCTTTCTGGGATTCTGAGACCAAATAGTCACAGGTCAAGAATTCAAACATTTCCTTTTTTAATGAAATCACTCAAGGAAATCAAAAAGTAATGTCCATATTTGGGTGGTTAGAACAGCGTACACAAAAAATGTTAACACTCTTCTGTGTGGTTTAATCCAAAAAAGGAGACATTTTAGGCTAATGTGTTGGGTTAGCTAAGCTACTTTGTTCTAGACGTGGACACATTATTACAAACTGGCAGTGAAGCAATATTAAATTCACCCTTCTCACTTTGTAGACTTGGGAATGAACTCTATATGGCATAAATTGACAAGACTGTCAAATAGTAATAGTCTTAAGAAAATGTCTACAAGACATGGGCTCTCAAGTCTGAATGGTGACACATTGGTAAAGATGATATGCTATAGGCTGACACATCTGAAGAGAAAGATAGTAGCTCACTAAATGCAAAACAAAAGGGGTGAGGTTTGCAAGAAACTGCCTTGTCTGCTTCAACAAGTTTCTTAGCGTGTGTTCACATTTAAGTCCTCATTGAAGGAGACATTCCCACTGGGCCAAGAGGGCAGCAGATAAGTCTCCTGATGAACAATTGCTGGAAGTTGCTAGCTGATAGGGGTGGGTTTAAAGTGTTTTATTTTAGAATCTGGTGTTCAAAAACACACTATGGGGGACTAACTGGTTCTACACACATAGCATGCACTCTTCCTTTAACCCCAACAGGCATGTCCTCTTGGGTAAATGAACCAGTAGAAATAAAGTATTTCAGCAGAGGGGTGAAGGGGGTCAGACTGCCTGCCCTGCTGATCAAATGACTGTAGTCAGACTTGATTCCACAGTCTCCAGACCCCACTCATACCGCAACTTTCGGGAGAGAAAGAAATATCATTTCATAGAGTAAATGTTGGTGGGAAAAATAAAATGTATAGCCCACACTATTAACAAAACCATTTCTTGCATGACAACAATATTATAATTTGTTGATCTTCAAGCCAGGGTCATTGAAATAAGTCTGCACTAGTTGTAAAATCTGAAGAGTTCCGGAAACCAATCATGCATCAAATTTGACATGCAAGAAGCTGGCCCATGGTTCAAGACCTGGGCTCTATAAACTATCTAATATGAAATATTCTTGTTAAATGTGTTGTGGTTGATATTACCATTTTGGATCAAAAGTATAAAAAGTAGCACATAAAATCAACAACATGGAAAAAGGTAATATGGCATTAAAAAAAAAAATCAATTGAAAGATTTGGAAATTAGATGTAGAAAATGAGCAGAAGGAGCTGTCGTGTAAAGTACCACTGAAGATCCTGTTTTAGAACAACAGAGCTCTCTCTTAACAGGGTAAAAATGTCCATGCCAACTCAGATTACTCGACCATTTTAACAGTGGAAAATTCTCAGGTTTAGTCATGTTGACCAACCTGGTTACTTTTGGGCTGTTAAGGCTGAATAAAAATAGGTTTTCCAAAAGTAGCCTAGCTAGTTTAGTGCATATGTAGTAGCCTATGTTGTAGATGTAGACCTGCATTACAGTAAAATGTACTTCAGACCCATATTATATACATTCTAGTGTAAATAAGCTATATATGGCTAACATTACAAGAAATCTTTAAGTTCACACTAATCCCAAACTTTTTGGGGTTCGTTTGTTTGTTACCTTCAGGCCTATGGTTAATGTTTTCGGCTCTCCCTTTAGGCTCTCCCTTTAGGCTCTCCCTTTAGGCTCTCCCTTTAGGCTCTCCCTTTAGGCTCTCCCTTTAGGCTCTTCCTTTAGGCTCTTCCATCAGGGCATCCTCCAACCTCGCGGGCATTTGTGTCAGCTGTCAATCAAACAAGATGGCGCTGTAGGGAGCTAACATTATTATTTTCAGCGGTAAAACCTAAAACATGGAGCGGTTTGTTTTAACTGTGAAATGTGAGTAACTATCCAGTTCAGCTGTTCTAACTGCTATTTGTAGACAGTTCTGGTTACGAATAACGTTCTGAGAGTTCCAGCCTATGATCTGGGTCAGTAACCGTTAACCGTTGGCAAGGTACCCTACCGGTATGCATAGCTAAGAGTTCCTCTGCCATTAGCTAAGGCCGTCTAGGCTAGCTAAGTCTTAAGCTACCTAGCTAGCCATGTTAGCTTGTTTATGTAGCTAGCTATGCTAACGTTAACGTTACCTGCGAATTGATTTCTTCTGATTTATGCCCTTTACTTCGCTACCTTAGTCATGACCATATAATTGAAGAGGATTTTATAATGGTATACAGTATAAGGTACATTATTATGTACCTTATGTACAACAAACCTTTTTTTTTAAATCATTTATTGCAAAACAAGTGAAATGACGAATAACAATATACATTCCAGGGGTTAACATGAAGTTGTAAATACATAATATCAAGAAAAAAAAGAAAAGAATTAAGCCTTTTTTTAACACCATTACCAAGCTACCTTATTACTCAAAATGGTGTTTAATTGACCCAATTATGACAGAATCACATAACCTAGCTAGTTATGCTATTCTTTGGACAGAAACTTATCTAGCTAGTCAACAACAATTTATTTAAACAATTGCTGAACTTATCGTTATTATTAAGTAAAAAACAATAGCAAACATTTAGTGGTTATGGCTAGAGTTCACTATTCTTATTTCATATCCTTGAATACTTTGGGATTTGGAAACTTGTGATGCATTTGTGATTTTGAGACTATATATAACTACACTAAATAATTAAACAATCAATACTAAAATAATATGTCATTTAAAAAAATGTGTTAGCCCACTAATAAGCTCATTAGAAGTGAAATTTGCTATTGCGACACTAACTTTTCTGGGAAAACATTTGACTTATTTCAAGAAAAAAAAGTTGAGTTTGTGTCCTGTCAACATGTCTTGATTTGCTTTTGTTTATACACAGGTCTCACAGAGAATCTACTGCAGAGAAAGCTGGCAGATTATGATGAGGTGATAGAGAAACTCTTCTCTGAAGTCTCTGGCCTAGAGAATTTCCCCAAAATACCAGATCCACAGGTAGATACAAGTGTGTGAGATAATTTGACTATAGTTTGACTGTAATAGTAAATAAATAAAAAACTAAAGAAACAAAAAAACCTACCATATGTAATAGCAACAAGTATATTTCTAGTTGGCAGTGTTTTTTCCCCTCAAAAAGTGATGCAATGTAACTCATCAGTCTGATTTTACCATAATTTATATGACTTGTGTTACAAAGTTGTAAAGTTTTACATCAGATCTATTTATCTAGTACTCTAGCATTAATGTCACCTTTATATGGCTATACGTTGGCAGAATTTGTAGGCTGCATGCATATTTCTTTTTCGTTACTCATGTTACAGCTTGAGGAGTGTGCCATCCAGCTGTGGAACTGGGCAGTTACTAAGAATGTGGGCACCACTATAAGTAAAAATCAGAAAGCCAAAGGTACACTTCTAGTTGCAGTATTTATTTACATGATAATCTTACTGATGATCATGACACTTGAAAATACCCATACATATTATCTGAAGTGTTGGCACAATGTAAGGATTGCAAGCTGGGGAGGTCACGGTCGTGTCACGTCACATTCAAATGTTTTCACCATCCTCACAGTGCGACATGTCGCATGCAGTCTTCTGTACTGCTTTGAGCCTGAGAATCCAACAGAGGGCGTCATCCGCAAGCAGATCCTGGTAAGCAATACCGTAGGCATCGTCTGTGAGTGCTCAACATTTCAGGAGGACAAAGTCTGTTTGTCAGTTTCTGATCTTTACAGATGGCCAGCAAAACAGGGAGAACCTGGCTGGACTGCAAAAATCCCCAGATGGCGGATAACTTCTTAAAGTTTGCTGTCAAGGTAAAGAATAAGAAAAACAACACTCAAATTGAGAGAGCTTCAATCTATTCAAGTTTAGAGCAAACAGAAATAGGGTGTCTTTACAAATTATTCGACATTCAATATCCCTAGAGCCTGGAAACTCTCTATGGCCAACTGACGTCCAGGGGTGACGGAGCAGATGACATCACTTCGTCCAAGGGGGATGTAGAGAAAGATCTGCTTCGAATTCTCTCATGCCAGGCAGAATCGGTGAGCTGTGGCGCATGTGATGTTCAACACCTTCAATGTGAATATTTGTTCTTGTGATATTTGGCAGCTGAGGAAGTGCTATTTTGAAAGATTTGCAGTGTGCAGTGTGAGACAGAGGGGGAAATCTTATTCTGTGCTAATATGGAATGTTATACTGTTTGCTGACATTAAACAGGAAGTTCAAATCTCTTCTTTTCAGGCCTTAAGTCAAGGGAATAACCATGAGGCTGTGGTCTATATGCAGCGCTGTAAAGACATGCTGCTGCGGCTACCTAAAGATGTAAATGAAAAAGCCCTCTGTTATCACTATAACAACACTATATATTGTTGTTTCACATTTGCATAACATATTGCTGTTGAAAGTGTAGGAGATGTTAACTCTGAATATATTTTTTCAATGTAGACTGCGTACCTCTCCCTTATGTGCTACAACTTTGGAATAGACACTTACAATCTGAGAAAGTTTGAGGACAGCGCATTTTGGCTGAGGTAAATAGAATGTTTAAAAAAAGAGAGTGCTGAGAAACAATGCAGTGGGAAAGCAATGTGTTCTTCTTTTTCAGCCAAAGCTATGAAATTGGGAAAATGAATGTGAAATATGCCCCTGGATCTGAAGTCCAGGTAATACAGTGCAAAACAGAATTTAGTACAAGCAACTGGTACACATTAAAATAGTAATTATCATTACTGTCTTCAATTTCCCTGACAATAGGCCAAGGTGTTGAGGCTCCTTGCCACTGTTTATTTAGAGTGGGACTGTCAGAGGTTTCAGGAGAAGGCTCTTAATGCTGTCAGCTTAGCAAACAAGGTGGGGTATGAGAAATCATTTTCAAATTGTATTATACATATGCATTTTTGTAAACATACACTTACAAAAAAAAGATGCTCTGTACCCAATTGCAATTTGACAGGAATGTGTGAGCGCTTCTGGGCTGTACTTAAAGATCAGAATACTCCTGAGATGTGGGGCCGCAGATGATCATATCAGAGCAGGTTAGTTATTACCCAATTCTCATTGAATTATTTATACAGAACTTCATTAACATAGGCAGCAGTGGGCCATCAGTGGCTGAGAGTTTAGAGAAGTAGATGCAAGAAGGAAATGTTGCTAATTTGATTCTCTGAGGTTACTGGAGAGAAAAGTGAATTTGGAAAAAACTAAATATGGCTACTGATGAGTTTAATTGCTTCAGAAATATTCTAAGTGTCTACAGTGATGTAGCTACTCCCTAGGTTTCTGGTCTGGTGTTCTAGTAGAGCTGCTCAGTCTCCAACAGTAGAAGATTGTGCTTGTACTGGGACCCTCCCAAGTGTTCCTGTGTGTCTATGGGTAACTTGCACTTGAGTTACATGCACATTTAAAAGCAAATAAAAATATATGTTTTCAGGACTTAATGAGATGCTGGAATCTAAGGTTTATCTTGAAGTGTGTCTGAGCACAGTGAAACTACTCATGTCTGAAGACAGGTACAAACTTCAGCATCTTTGCTAGTACTCTACTACACTTTGCTCTTTGTAGAAACACACATAGCCTATATAAACAAGGACTTTTTTAAGGAATGCCCAGATGCATGCTATTCAACTGAATGATATCTGTTTATTTTCATAGAGAAGTGCTGGCATTTGAGTATTTGAAACGTGTGTGTCAGCACTTTGAGTCGTCCCCTGACCTGGGAACTGCTCTTGTCTTGCACATTGAGCTACTGCTGCAGAGGGGCAAGGAGCTGTTGGGCAAACAGAAGATAGAGGATATCATCACTGGTACTTTATTTTTGCATTCCAGTTCTTGAATAAGTCTGATTTTAATAAGAATATAATCACATATATAATGCAGGTAATACACTGTAGATGTGCCTCTGTATTAGTATAACCATTTTTTTTTTACACCCACACAGGCCACTATACAGGAAAACAGCTGACTCCACAGGCCCTCACTCGCCTACATGTCATGCTGTGGGATAAAGCTTCCAAACATTTTGAGGTATGCTAAATATAGCCTTGTTTATCCTTAATTCAGAAGATATTTTTATAGTGTACATACACATGTATAGTTATCAGCATTGTGGCTGAGGGATCAGCACTGTTGCCTCATAGCAAGGAGGCTGGTGGGCCCACACAATGCCCACTGCTCCTAAATAGTTAGGATAGGTTCAATGCAGAGGTTTCATTTCCACACAGTGATACATAAAAGATAACTTAATACTGTATATTTTATTCCCAGGCCAAGAACTATGCTGAGGCTCTTCAGTGGTATAACTACTCCCTGAGTTTTTTCAAAGCAGGTCAAATGGAACCCAACTCAGCCAAACTGCAGAGGAACAGAGCTTCCTGTTTTCTGCAACTTAAGCAACTGGAAAAGGTAAGACAACTTGAGCCACAGCAGCAATTCGGTGGTGCGTGACTAGGGTTGGGTATCGTTTGGTTTTTTTCTGATACCGGTGCTAAAGCGGTACTTTTAAAACGGTGCCGGTGCCTAAACGGATACTTTTTAAGAAAGTTAAAAAAAAAGAAGGGTACTAAACAACAGTCGGTGACATTTAAGAACAACTTGTTTATTACTACGGCCATATGGTCAAAATTAAATGATTTAATAGTAATGTAATAATAACTTACTTCACCAGTAAATTGCTGTTGAATGACAAAAACAACCACCAGATGGGAAAAGGGTATTTTACAATAACTTTGAATGCACCGCGAGGCTGTAGGTTACCAGTTTCAGTGAACGCACCGTCTGTGTGTTTTTCCGACGTCGGCAAATGCTGCACTGCAGAGCAGACTGTTGCGTCCTGGTGTTGCACCGAAATCTGTGACCCGTCATGATCTGTGTCCCTCCTGTTAAAAGCGTAGCGCCCCCCTCCGTGGTTAAGGTTAGGGACAAGGGTTTGGTTCAGGTTGAGGTAGGCGGACACCGATCTCGATGGGTCACAGATTTCGGTGTAACACCGGTGTTGAAATACAGTCACACTTTACACTGTTTAACGTTAGCTGTCAGCATTTTAACCGTGTTTAATCCAGCTGCTAGCTAAAGGTAGGCTAACGTTACCTGCTGTTGAGTATAGTGTAAAGTCAGGCACCGAAATTTTCGTTCTTATTCGGTCTTGTTACTACCGTTTAGGTCGGAACCGGTGCCCTATTGGCACCGCGTTTCGGTACCCAACCCTATGCGTGACAGAACTCAGCAGCCCCAATGGCAAATGCTCCTGACACATTTTTACAGTTTATGTATGTGAGGTATGTTTGCTTGTATGTGAAACCTTGTGTTTATCAGGCCAAAGAAGCAATTAAAGAAGCAGAGAGATGTGATCCTGACAGCATTTTCACTCAGTTCAGTGTTTACAAGATTGCAGTGCAGGAGAACAATGTGGAAAAAGGTACTTACAATGCATTAGTTGTGTGATACATAACGAGTAAAAACAGATATGGTTGTAGTGCTGCAATTTTATTAAGCCACATTTTCAGCATATTCTCTGTGGTGATGATGAGGCTGTTGATTTGTACCAGCTGCAGAGGCAGTGAATGCAATGGGACTTCTGTCCAAGAGTCGTGTTGCCAGTGAGGACGGACTGCTGGTTTCTGAGAATGCTGCTTCCAATCTCCTCAGTCTGGCTGCTCAGATTGCTTTGGAGGTAGGACTCATCACTCGGCTCTGTACACCAGTTGTAAAGAATTGGGAAAATAATTAGTTTGGTTTGGTGGAATTATAACTTGTCACTTGTCAAACTCTTGTGGTGTTGTTACGTTGTTGTAGGGCTCCAAACCCCTGGGTTTAGTCATCAAGTTTGTGGGTGGGAAGCTGATGAGGGATCATGTCTTAAACACTGCACTGATCTGGGGAGGATGACATGATAGCAGATGTTTGGTTGTTTGTTACACATTTCCAGGACAAGCTCCTCATTGGGTAAAAACAATCGGCTGGGATCAGAGATAGAACATTACTGGTTACCACCTCCCCAGGCTAATTTCACATAAACATATAAATAAGTACTGACAAATGTTTTATAGTTACATGACGCAGTTATTTGACTGGTGGGTGGTGGTATTAATGAGGAGGATGTATGTCCCCCTGTGACAGAATGAACAGCAGGAAACTGCCATGAAGGCTCTGGAGACCTTGTGTGAAAACTCCAAAGATGAAGCTCAGGTTCTGACTGCTCTCAGGTCAGATGCCAAATTTCTATATTTCTTTTATTTTGAAGCATTCAGCGTTCATGTGTTCAGACTGTGTAAACAAAACATGATGGTACCGTTTCACACATAAGATGACAACATTTAGTAGAGATGGCTTATGTGCTGAGAGATTGTAGCAAGTCTGTTAGTTTTCCATACACCTCTATGATCCACTGACCTATATTCCCTTGCTTCTACACTGAAAGTGTGTCTCTGTATAATACAGTTAGTAGGTGAAAGAAAGGAGGTCAACACCAGTTTCTCCATTCATCTTTTTATAGGTGTTTGGTTCGACTTGTGCTCTCCACAGTAGAAAAATCGAGTGATGAAATGAGGTGAGGGGAAGGGAAAGTACCTAATAGAGTGATTGCATACTATTATTGATGCTGCTTTTAATCAAATCAAAACGTAGATTTACATTTACTACCTTACATTACTCCATGTAGGAATGGGAATCTGGATGTCGTGCTGCCATATTTAAAAATGGGTGAGTACATACAAGAAGAATTGAGGTTGAATTGCATTTTGGGAAGAAATGTCTCAACTACAGTCATCTGCTGTGCATCATAACCCACAAATGTTTTGTTTGCCATCACTGCAGCGCTGCAGAAAGTTTCTCAGCAGTCCTGCATGACTGTTGAGCAACGCACAGAGGAATCTAACTGGTTCAGGAAGATTGGTACTAAGACTTTCTCTACTTGTCACTTCAATCTGACGTGGTATGCTATCGCTTAAACTCTTGCAGCACCTTAATTTTGTGTGTGTGTGTGTGTGTGTGTGTCCTTACAGCGTGGAACTCCGCTCTGCAGTGCGAGAAGAGCCCTGACAGAATGAGGGATTTCTTTGTGCTCTCTTACCAGGCAAGTGCCCTTATTAGCTTTGCCAGGCGGATTAATCAATATCAACAGTACGTGGGTATAGAGATCAATAACACCTGGGCAGGGATTTAACATTGCTTTAGAATCTGTCCTCTGTCCTTTGACTTTACCTTCAGCAGAATACCTGTATTTGCAAGTGGATTTTTAATCTTTATTTCTCCATGAGATGTTGACTGAGTACACATGCATTCATGTCTGAGAACATCCCTGTCTTTCCTACCACAAATATTCCAGTTTGTCCTGTGCTCAAAACTTTCACTTGTTTTGAACTAACCAACTTACCTTTGTTTTATTGCAATCAAAATGGAAATATGACATCTGAATGAACCCGTAGCTCTCCCAGCTGTGCCCTCCTGATCGCACACTGCTCATGGGCCAGAAGACGTGTCTGCTAATGGCCGCCGCCGCCTCTCTGGAGATCTGCAGGAAGTCTCTTCACTCTGTCCAGGTGTGCTACCCACTCCCTCTGTCCATCTCCTACATTTAGCACGCTCTCCATCCTCATGGATGGAAATTTACCAAGACCAGTGGAGAAGAGAGGTGACTAACCACATTATTGGTGCTGGCGTAGGCGTTTCATTTTGAAGTCCTCTGCCTTTGAACAGTAAGTGAACACTAGATGGCGATGATGAATCCAGAATACTCTTTCTGTGTTTCTGTTTGGTTCACAGACTGAGGAGCTCACTCAGGCTCTGGAGCACATTCAGATCTGTTGGGAGGTCTGGAAAACCCTGAAAGCGTCAGGTGCCTTAAGTAGCTTCACTATACGAAAAACAGCCATGTTTAATTATTTGCGCACATCTTTCATTAATTCAAATGAAGCAAAGGAAATGTATTCTCACCATGTACTTGCAGGAAGCTCCCCAATGGACCCAACAGACACACTGCTGCTGCTGTATGAATTTGAAGCCCGAGCTAAGCTGAATGACCCCAAGGTTGAGACAGTACTGGAGTCTGTCTTGGAGCTCGAAAATGTTGAAACCAAGGTGCTAGAGACCATTGCAGGTATTGTTCATCTCATCTCTGCTGACACGCCTAAAGAAACAGACACATTCAAGTATTTTCAGTATGCTAGCATCTTTTTTCTTTTTTTTTTTATATATGTAGCCTTAGCCATGGAGCCTCCAGCCCACTTCCCTCTGCTGTGTAAGAAGGCCTTGAGGGTTGCTCTCTCCCTGCACAGGAAACAACCACAGGCTGACCTGGCCCGCTGCAGGCATACCCATCTCTACTCTGCATGAAAACACCCTTGACATTTCATTAACGATCCATTCCCACAAAGAGCGTATTGGGATGAAAGGTTTTCTGATTGTGTGCCTGTCGTTGTGTCCCTTTCTTAGCAAGTGTGTCCACAGCCTGATCAAGCTGTCCCTCCCAAGCGGTGTGTCAGAGGTGGAGGCCCATGTGCTCGAGGAGGTGTGGGACTACTACGAGGAGGCCCTGTCCATCATTGCAGCCGCAGTGAGTCAGCACCAATCACACATCGCCATCCGTTGGCACCCACCTCCTGTTCCCTCCAACAGAACTGCGCCCTGCTATATAATTAACCCCCTCTCTTCCACTCCATGCCTGCCTACTGTTCTAGATGCCATTTTTTATCAATGGGCTTTCAGCCGAACTTCAATTAGCAGATGCTTCCATTCACCACCCCCTTCCTGCCAATTTGAATCTTAATGTGCTGTACAAGTCATCATACTGCTGGTGAGCTGCAGCTCTGAAAGAGGTATCAAATTATTGAGACATTACACTGCTTTAGAGGCAGTGCATATTTCCCCTTTCATTTTGAGTTATTATTCAAAAGCTGTGGAATTCTTTGGATCAAAGTGAAAGCCCAAGATTAAAGTGGTGTGAAAAACTAATGAAACTTTAGAAATGATAGACCTTCAAGTTTGTTTACGGTCTGTTTAAGACTCCAAAGCATTAGTAAAGGTTAACATACAGTTGAATGGGATTGGATAGAAGTTACTCACAAGCTTTATCCACACAAAAAAACACACACTTGGCTCAAGTGAGCCAGCCAGGTGGTCTCCGTTAAATGGCCTTTTGAACATCTTCCTGCTTTTCTCTGTAGCCAGACGACTTCCCAGAGATGGAGACCCTGTGGCTGCTGACTCGGGCTTGGAACACAGGGATTTTGCTGTACAGCCTGGCTCAGTACCCCGAGGCTGAGAAGTGGTGTGGCCTCGCAATGAGCTTCATCCGCCACCTTGGATCACTGCAGGAGAGCTACGAGACACAGGTGCAGGACTGGTGGAAAGGAAGGGAGGGGATGAAGCAGACTGGGGTGGTTGTAGTACAAAGGTTTTGGCCCCAGAAACACACAGGTCTTATGCTGTATCAAGTATCAATGCAGACTTTTGAGAGCCAAGAGCTTTTTAAGCTTTATAGCTGTTTCTTGTGTGCTCACAGATGTCTGGTCTCTACAGTGAAATCCTGGACAGGTTGGACAAAGCCAAGAAGAACCTCATCATGGAGGAGTAAGCCAACAGGGACAGGTCAGCTGTGGTCAGCCAGGGGGTAACTGCTTGTTCTGAGGGTCTATTTAAATTGAATCCGTTCTATAAGTTGCACATAAATGTTATTAATGTTGTGGTAAAATGTTCATCAGATGTTCCAGTTTGGTAAAGTGATGCTTTAAATCTGTATAATTGTGTTGAGGGGTTAAGACACATACCACATTTGTTTCAGCCTTTATCCCCCCCCCACCCATGCTACCTGTCTTTCTCTTTAGTCTCCTGTCAAAAAAGGCTAAAACGGCAATAAAAAAAAATCTAAAAGAAAAGTGGTCTAATTTTAATAATTCAATTATTTTTTAAAGCCACTGAGTCGCTTAAAGTGCAATAACAAGCGGATCAAAATCATAACTGAGTCACATATTTTATTTTCAAACAAATAAACTCTTGTCAAGTCCCAAAATAAAACCCAAACAAAAGTTGCAGGACTGTGTTCCCTCATGACTAGGACAGGGAAGACCATGAGGCCAAGTGTCCTGATAGGCTGTACCACCTGCAGTGACAGGAAGAAACTACTGTACAATCAAAGGGTTCATGTTTGCAAGCACTTACTGCACAGATGTGCTATAACATAAACATCATCACCCAAAAGTACAAACAAGAACCCTGACCCCCCCACCCAAAATTAAAAGCATATATGTCATAATTTCTCTCATCAGAACAAGACCCTCATCAATTATACACACACAGAGGCATTCAGGTTCCATCTTATATACCACAACCTCAATGGAAAGAGCATAATGAAATCAAGTTCTTTGGGCTTTGACATGGCTGACTGAGGTATGAATACCACACACATTGTTAACAGTCAGCTGTATTTCAACTAAACACCAGAGAGGACCAATTCTAAACTTCTAATGATGTATTGATCAATGCTCCTGGTTTATGTGATATTGTGTAGGTTTCTGCCTGCATCTCTTTAATTATTTTACAATATATTTTTAAAATCTATACACCCAGACACGTTCCACAAGAAATCACATGTAGACAGGCCCTACTTTAGGGAATTGAATTCCCAACTGACTAGTTAATTTCCAATAGGCATTTGAAGAGAAATACCAACAATACAGCACATTTGTATGGAAATTATATCTCAATAGTAGCTCAAACTTTACTTACCTGACATTTGTGGTCTATAAAACATTTGTCTCAGTTTGAGTCACACATGCATGAAGCACAGGTGAGGGGGATCTGCTGGGGGCTTATTTACATTGTACAGCTACCACACCCTTTGAAACAGTCTGCAAGCAGTTTATAAATGGCTCTGTTCCCTTCGGTTATTCCCTGAACTCTGGTTTTGACACAGGTAATGACAGCTGGTTTAGCAGTGGTGCCTGGCAGGTGGGCACACCTGTTCAGAAAATGCCTGCAGGTACAGGTGCTCTGTGGGTGGGAGAGAGCAGGGGACCCAGAGGTCTTAGGTTACCACTTCCTGTTGGGTCTGGCTCTCTGAGAGGACAAAAAAAAAAAAAAATATATATATATCCTTCCGCTCTTCAAAAAGCTGAGGAGGAAAGCGAGAACGTTCACAGGATCAGGGGCCACAGTACTCCTTCAGACGCGCTCTCTCACATGCACACATTAACATACAGTGCCAAGATCTGCATGGGGGGGTGGAGCAGGTCATTTCAATCCTGGTGATGCCATACAGCCAACTCGAAAGGTTATCACCCCGACGGCCTTGAACAAACTCACTGCCTCACGAAAAAGAGAAGACACATAATACAGCCCGGTTACACTGTTGAATTGAAATTGTACTAGAAGTACTTGCTTGTTCACATTTGACAGCTATGAACTCTGTCATCGCCAAAACATGGCCCTTTCAGTCGCAGGGGAAATGGTATCTGTACGTTAAAGATTCCAGAGCTGGTCTAGCTCACCCTAGACACACTAAGAGCTCAACACAGTGGTTCAGTACCTGCCAACAACAGATTCATCAAGAATTTATACGTGTATAGATACACAAAGCATGTAGGTTTTAATCAAACCCAACTTTAGTGTTATTTTTGGTAGGGGTACAGGGGGACAATCCAAAACAGGTTATATTAACTCTTTAATTTTTAGGACATCCAATACAATTATTGTCTTGTTCTACCCGTTTTAAGGCCACCGTTATGGCGGCAGATAGGACAGTACCATATGACCATTCAATTGGAAGAGAATCCTCTTGGAAGGCAGAGAGTGTAATAGGGTGGTCTGCTGCTCAACACGAGTTAGGAGGCTCTGTCCAAACTGTAATCCAATGGCCAAATTCTTTAATTACACAGGAAGGAAGGTTGAAGTGCACGTGAGAAAAGGTGCCCACAGAGGCAAGACTTTGTTTTATCTATTGAAGAGGTGAGACTTCGTTTTAACTATTGCACTCAAGTCAGGCCTCCTGGCAGCTGGATGACACAAACGAATAAGAAAAGATTTGAATGTTTCCTCTCTTTTCCTTGTCAATTGTGTGCAGCCTCCCTCACAGACAACAGGTAGTCACAAAACAGAATTTGTATTTGATGTAAGGCAGTTTGGTGTTTTGCAGAGAGCCCAGTTACACTTCTCTACCTCCAACCTTTACACAGAGCAGCTAAAAACCACAAGCAAAAAATCCCACAAAGAAAAAAAAAAAAAAAGAAAAAAAAAAGAAACTGAACAGCCCTCCAAATTGACAATTCTAGTGAAGTGTAAAATGTGTAGTATTTAATATGTAGGAAAATCTCAGTGGGGTTTTATCATTTATCTTGTGATTTCATAATATAAATGTAGAGATTCACAACGCATTTCTTCCTCTTGATCTGCCTCCCGAGATGTCTTTATCTATCAGCTGCAGCACAGACAACTGGCAGACGACCAAACAGCAAGCTGGTTTGTGATAAATAGATCACCAGTTTGTAGGCTCCACTAATTTCCTCAGTCATTATAAACAAGAGAGATGACTCCTTGAACAGTACCATCAGCAGGGCTCGATTTTTATCCAGTCTTTAGAAAAGAAAGAAAAAAAAAAACCTTAATTGGTCTTCGCTTTTCATCTTGCGTGTCTTTTTAAATGTGATTTGATGAACATTTACAAAGTGTTCCAACTTGGTATGATTTGTCTCTGTTTCCCTGCAACTTCTTTTTGAATCCCAACTCCTCTCTCCAGATTTCTGTAACATTCTGATCTTCAGTCAGTCCTAGTTCACAAAAGGATTTATTCCTTTTTCCCTTTTGTTTTCAGTTGACAAATTCCTTTGGAATGGCATTTCCAGTCTTGAATGGATTTTGTTGAGAAACTCATGCAGGGGTGTGCACAGTCACAGTAATGGTGATAAGACTTCTTTTTCATTTAGAGAGTAACATAATGATGACACTAAAACTTGATATGAAACATATCTGCAAAAAGAAGGTGAGGAGGGGGGCTATTTGGGATTGGGTGGGGTCTCTGGGAGGCAGAAGGGGACGGCGGGGAGCTCAGAGCTTCTCTGAGGAGGGGATCCAGATGTAGGGACCAGACTGCTCCTCGATGATTAGCTTGATTTTGTTGTAGATCTCCTCTAGTGAGTCACCCTGTACGATAGCTGGAGACAAAAACACAAAAGGCAGGTATATGTTAGTTGCAGCCGAACCAGACTGATCTCATGAAGTGGCGTATGTATGACACGCCAATTCGTATGCCATTATTGGCGTGTTATCAAGACGCATACTCGCTTTTTAGCGTGTTTATCAACGCCGTTTGGCCTCCATTGACTTACATTACCTTGCGATTGCGTGTGAATTTACACCGTAGCGAGTAGTATGAAAGGGCGAGAAAATCCACGGAGGGATGTTGGCTGGGGTGGAGGATGGGTAATACACAGGACTTTCACCCAGGAGACCCGGGATCGTGTCCCGTGGGTCACGTTTCCTAAACTCAACCGTCGCCTTCTTCTTTTCCTAAACCCAACCCGTTCGCCGTGATGCTAATTCCTCAAGCCGTCTTTCCTGCTCTGTCTCTGTGTCGCTCTTACATTATTACCCCTGGCAACCGATAGCTTAGGATCCCAAAATGGTGGGTGGGCTCAGACACCTCCCAAATCGTCACGTGTCGGCAAGCTATCATGACGTATGTCCTCATTCTCAATACGGTGTAGACATACACTCTGATAGCAACGTGCTGTATACAGCGTATACACGCGGCGTAGACATACACGCGGATAGCTCAAAATGCGTACAGATAACAAAACACGCCACAGAAAGTGGCGTGTGGGGCGGCCTCTGGCTCACCCAGTAAGAGCGTTCGCCCCATGTTGGCTGAGTCCTGCAGCGGCGCAGGGTTTGAATCTGACCTGCTGCCCTTTGCTGCATGTCATCCCCCATCTCTCTCCCCCTTTCATGTCTATCCACTTTCAAATAAAGGGAAAAGCCCCAAAAAAATAATCTTTTGAAGAAAAGTGGCGTGTATGTTTACGCGAAGTCATGATGTCACGTTGTCCGAACTGGAGTTAGATAATTAATCGGCAACAATTTTGATAATCAATTTTCAGTTGTTAACCGAAGCAAAAATGCCAAATATTTTTTTTTTTTTTTTAATGTGAATTTTCTGTGTTTAAAGCATGTGCGTAGTTTCTGTCTCCCCCATGAGGAATTCTAAGTAATGACAACAAAACTGTCGGCGTGTCCACATGATACAAGCCTTCCGTGATCGCGCACCCCCCCCCCCTGTTTAAGAAAAACACGGACACTTCAGAAGAGGTAATTATCTTCACTCGAGTTTCTGTGCACGAAAGTCACCGGATGACACAATCTTCTGAACATGGCCATACTGAGAAATAAGGAGAGAGTTGTGTGGAGATGATAGTCTTAATTAGCTTTGTAGCAACTCATTTGGCAATGGCTTGAATGTAACGGACGTTCATTAATATAAAAAAGTTACGCACTAAAGCTTTAAGCATTAAAATTTTTTATATATTTAGGTTTGAGACTGTTGATCGAACAAAACAAGACATCTGAAGACGTTACTTTGGGCTCTCAGAAATTGTGATGGGAAACTTCTTTTCACATAGTAAAATTAATTTACAAATAAATCAACAACAAAAAATCAATTTGAGCTGAAACGATTAGTTGGTCATCAGGTAGATGATCGACAGTAAATTAGTCTGAAACTTTTTTCATAAATCAATTTACTGTTTGAAGTAATTTTTCAAGGCCAAAGTGCCAAACATCTGGCGCCAGCCTCCCTGTTGGGAAGTGTTACTGCTTGTCTTGTGTAATGGACAGACAGCAGCAAACTGAATATCTTTGGGATTTTCTTCAATTTTCTTTTTTCAACTAATTAATCGAGAACATAGACCGATTACATTTAATTAAGAAAAATCATTAGCCACAGCCCAAATCAGAACTACAAAGCAAAAGGGCAGTGAGACCAACCTGTGAAATACTCTCCAAAGTCTTGCTCCAGCTTAACTGCCTTGTCAAAGACTTTATTGGCCTGCTCGTACGTCTGCCTCTTATTCATTTCCCTGAAAAAGACAAGTAGCTGTGGTTAGTATCACAGACTTATCACTCATATCTTAAACTACAGTATGTATAAAAAAAAAAAAAAAAAAAAAAGCTCAAACTTACATTAGGGCTTCAATGGATTTTGGTTTAATAAAGATGGCAATCGGATAAAGTTGTGCTTGCTGCAGTCGTTTTATGGCATTCCCAGACACATCCAGAATGCAGTGTTTCCCCTGTTGGCAGGTAGAGATATGCTTCGTTAAAAAAATACTAGAAAGTTCTAGATTTCTGTCACACAAGTAGGCCACATAGGATTAATTGTGGTTCTTGTAATGCTGCAAAAATGACTACTGCAAACTAATAATTTGGTAGAACATTAAATTACAAAGGTCTGCTTTCCGATTTAGCAGGAAACCTTACATTCCTCTGGTTACATTCCAAATACACCAAACCCAATGTGGTAACCCAATCGCACAGAGCAACACAAGCCTCGGTGCCTACCCTCTCAGCCACAGTTCTGACAGACAAGATGCTCGTCCCGTAGAGGTTCTCATTGAACTGCCCAGCCTCAATGAATTTATTATCCTGAATGTCTTTCTCCATTTGTTCTCGCGATCCCACAAAGTGGTAGTCCTGGCCGTCCATCTCGTTCTCTCGCCTCGGACGAGTCGTATCTGCAGAAGGGGAACGGAACAAGTTTATTTTTATCACTGCTGGTATGTTTAGTTGCACTGTCTGGATCTGCTTGTTGCTGTAAACTCACGGGGTACACAGGAGCCAAACTTGTGGGGAAACTCAGAGATGAGGTCATCATTAACTCTGTCCTTCATGGGGCCCAGTATGATCACAGGCCTTGTGTAGTGGACTGCATTGGAGACGAAGAACTTAAGGTGAGGATACATGTAGAAATGTACAATGCACATAGTTTGACTTATGCTATACGTTTTTAGTAGGGATGCACAATATATCGGCAATCACGTTGGTATCGGCAGATATTTGGCATTTCTTTATATATCGGCAGCGGTCCGATGAGCAAAAGTGGCCTGATGTCAACAACCGATGATTATTTCCGTCTAGCTGCCGGTGTGTGTCAGGGCGGCGCTGGTGTGGGTGTTTGTTTTTTGGCGACAAACACACACCCACACCCACACAGGATTTACTTGCTGAAGTGGAGACGGTAACGTCTGCGGTCTGAGGGCTTTTCACGGTGAAAAATCAAGACACGCGAGTGCAGTGTGCAATGCTTGCAAGGTCGAAGTATTGCGAGGAGGACGCCGTGTAAAATCCTTAACACCACCAATTTGATCACTCATATGAAGAACTGCCATCACAAACAATTTCAGGAGCAAACTACTAGCACACAGCATAAACACAAACAGTGGCAGCTACAGTCCACACGTTAGCAAGTGTGCGGGGAAGAGAGATGGAGAGAAAAAGAGAGAGAGGGAGGTGTGTGTGTGTGTGTGTGTGTGTGTGTGTGTGTGTGTGTGTGTGTGTGTGTGTGTCGGTGAGTTAGCAGAAACGCTATAGCTGTGAATGTAGCAGCGCAGTCTGTGTACAGTTTATCTGTCGGTGAATAAATGCTGCCACTCCTCGAGACCCAAGCCAAGTTCCCGTGTCTTGCATGATAGCTGCTGGTTAAAGAAAGTGAAGTGGGACTGCCGGCACGGAGTTTGCGACAACTTCAGCTCAGGCTCACTAACTTAGGCTTCGGTGGACCAGCTATTCTGATTTTAGTGACAAGCCACTCCTCCAAGTTTTCCTTTAGTGATCTCTCCCTCGCCAACCTTGATTAGTCATGAAACCTAAAACAGGATATTTGTGTTCCTCAGTTATTGTTCTATGATCCAAACTTTTTCACAGATGTGCGGTAAACTGGACTTTCAATAAGTTTCATCACTTTCAGCACATTAGCTAAAACTAACACTGTTAATTACTTCAAGTTTGCAGCTCAGAAAACATATGGAGCTTGGTTTTACTTATAAATAAAATGTGGCACTGGCATATAATCTATGTCTGTCTACATTTGCTAAAAGATACATTTATGGTAGAATCAAATGTTGTTGGTCTTGTTTAATGTCTATCTACAAAAAATAAAATTAAGTAGGTAAAAGTAGTACAGGAGAGAGACTGTGTTCTGTGAAATAAAAAAAGATGTGTGTGAGTGTGTGTGTGTGTGTGTGTGTGTGTATACAGTGAGGAAAATAAGTATTTGAACACCCTGCTATTTTGCAAGTTCTCCCACTTAGCAATCATGGAGGGGTCTGAAATTAACATCGTAGGTGCATGTCCACTGTGAGAGACATAATCTAAAAAAAACAATCCAGAAATTACAATATATGATTTTTTAACTATTTATTTGTATGATACAGCTGCAAATAAGTATTTACCTGTCTATCAGCTAGAATTCTGACCCTCAAAGACCTGTTAGTCTGCCTTTAAAATGTCCACCTCCACTCCATTTATTATCCTAAATTAGATGCACCTTTTTCAGGTGTCTTTAGCTGCATAAAGACACCTGTCCACCCCATACAATCAGTAAGAATCCAACTACTAACATGGCCAAGACCAAAGAGCTGTCCAAAGACACTAGAGACAAAATTGTACACCTCCACAAGGCTGGAAAGGGCTACGGGGAAATTTCCAAGCAGCTTGGTGAAAAAAGGTCCACTGTTGGAGCAATCATTAGAAAATGGAAGAAGCTAAACATGACTGTCAGTCTCCCTCGGACTGGGGCTCCATGCAAGATCTCACCTCGTGGGGTCTCAATGATCCTAAGAAAGGTGAGAAATCAGCCCAGAACTACACGGGAGGGTCAATGACCTGAAAAGAGCTGGGACCACCGTTTCCAAGGTTACTGTTGGTAATACACTAAGACTTCATGGTTTGAAATCATGCATGGCACGGAAGGTTCCCCTGCTTAAACCAGCACATGTCAAGGCCCGTCTTAAGTTTGCCAATGACCATTTGGATGATCCAGAGGAGTCATGGGAGAAAGTCATGTGGTCAGATGAGACCAAAATAGAACTTTTTGGTCATAATTCCACTAACCGTGTTTGGAAGAAGAAGAATGATGAGTACCATCCCAAGAACACCATCCCTACTGTGAAGCATGGGGGTGGTAGCATCATGCTTTGGGGGTGTTTTTCTGCACATGGGACAGGGCGACTGCACTGTATTAAGGAGAGGATGACCGGGGCCATGTATTGCGAGATTTTGGGGAACAACCTCCTTTCCTCAGTTAGAGTATTGAAGATGGGTCGAGGCTGGGTCTTCCAACATGACAATGACCCGAAGCACACAGCCAGGATAACCAAGGAGTGGCTCTGTAAGAAGCATATCAAGGTTCTGGCGTGGCCTAGCCAGTCTCCAGACCTAAACCCAATAGAGAATCTTTGGAGGGAGCTCAAACTCCGTGTTTCTCAGCGACAGCCCAGAAACCTGACTGATCTAGAGAAGATCTGTGTGGAGGAGTGGGCCAAAATCCCTCCTGCAGTGTGTGCAAACCTGGTGAAAAACTACAGGAAACGTTTGACCTCTGTAATTGCGAACAAAGGCTACTGTACCAAATATTAACATTGATTTTCTCAGGTGTTCAAATACTTATTTGCAGCTGTATCATACAAATAAATAGTTAAAAAAATCATACATTGTGATTTCTGGATTTTTTTTTTTAGATTATGTCTCTCACAGTGGACATGCACCTACGATGACAATTTCAGACCCCTCCATGATTTCTAAGTGGGAGAACTTGCAAAATAGCAGGGTGTTCAAATACTTATTTTCCTCACTGTATATATATATATATATATATATATATATATATATAGGCATCAGCCAAAATGAGCCAAAATGAGTTTAAAAATATCAGCATATTGAATATCGGCCAAAATCCAATATCATGCATCCCTAGTTTTTAGTAAATTGTGGAGAAGTGATTCACTCACTTTCCTGTCGAATGACTGGCTCATAGGAAAGAATCGTGTCCTCCTGTCCCTCTGTAATAGCACAAAGCAAAATCATCAGAAAGTTTACATCTTATTTAAAGAAACACAATAAAAGTCCTGGCTGATAAAAACGCAAAGGGGAATATTATACAGATGTCATTTCACAGGTAAATTTAAGAACATGTTATTCATTTATGTGGCCATGGTAAAACAAACCATGAGAAATTAAGGGGACTCACTCGAACTGCTTTCACTGTCACTTGTGTTGGACGTCAGGCATTCTGCAAAAGCACAAGAGAGGGAGTTGCAGATCATTTAAAAAACAACTCAATTCAAATAAATAATGGTACGGGTGAAAATTATTTTCACCTGCCTCAACAGCATTAGGGGGAAAAAAGCATGTTGTTTCTCAACATCTGGGCCATTAAAAAAAGATAAATAAAGAAGAAAGCAGAAGTATTGTTTGATGTGGCAGCCATGCTCTCGCAATATTAGGGAAGTGGTTTTAGGTGCAAGCAATAGGAAATTAAGTGTTTCCTGTGACAATATCCCAAATGACCCCCAACTCCCTGGCCAATGTTTCCTATTGCTAGATCTGTGCCTGTGGCAGCGGATCTCATATCAGGGAAAGACAAAGAAAACATACAGGCATTACGCCGTCCACAGGAGGGAGGCAGGAGCTGGCTGACTCAGGGGAACTGGAGGGAAAAAGTGTTTCCAACCAGGCATAACAACACTCCGCTCTGGTGACAGATATATTCCAGCTCTCTGTGACCTTATCTGACAAAACTCTGCTAAACAGTTATTGTAAAGACCCCATGAGACACTCAGAATAAGTGTAATGCTCACTCACCATCCCTTGGGAATGCACATTTTATGTGTACTGTGAATCTGAGTTTGCGTGTGTGTGTTGTGTGTGTGAGCCCGCACATAGGTCTGTGTGTGTGTCACGCTAAATGTGTGTGGTTTAGCATTCCCAGCTGGGTCTGCAGTGACAAAGCATTTTTTTTCTGAGCTCAGGGGACAGCTGCTTGACACAGTACAACCACACACTTACTCAAACTCTTTGATCCATAAAAGTCATCGCTTAACCCTGGGAAGTCCTAGATGTCCCGACAGGTGAGAGCAGAAACCAAGAGAAGAGAGCAGACAGGAAGAAGAAGAGGTTAGTGAGAGTTGGGGCAGAGAGGGAGAGGAGTGCTGTGTAGTGCTCGCCAGGCCCACTGACACATGGCGCTGTGCTGTACTCATTAAGCCTGAGCCCCACTTTGTTCATAGTAAGCCACGGCCTTTCAATTACACAAGTCCAATCCCATTAAAATGGGATTTTGACCTGTTAAGTGTTAAAGCTTCAGTCCAGTTAATGAGATTCTTCTTGTTGTGGGTCAGTGACTGACTGGAGAATTGATCAGGACTTATACAAGGAGTAGCATCACGGTGTAAGAAGGCCAGTGTGTTAATGCAGCCAAGCACACACACACACGCACAGCTGGCAGCACACACTCCTCTGGAGCCCATAGACAGATGCACAGACACACCAGAGAGAGCCCCATATCTTCAGCCTGATGCCGGCTCAGCATGTGGGGCATCTCTCTGGGACAGTGAGAAAGGGATGAGAGTGGTGCCATCACACAAACCATCCCTGGAGGTGAGTGGAAAGATGAAAGTTGAGAGACAGAACGGAAGCATGAAGGGGATAGGACAAAAACAACACCACCCCCCCTCGATCACACAGCTGGTACTCACGTTCAGACTCCACCAACTCCTGCACAATATTCTCCTTGCTCTTGTAAAACGGGAACTTGCGTGAGAGGTTGAAGCTTTTTTTGCGCTTTACTTTGACTGGCTGCTTGTCGATGTGTGGGTGAGAAGGGGCAACGAGGGGGTGAAAACAAAAACAGAATGGGTTTCAATGAGGGTACTCAACACCCATGCAAAAAAAAACAAATGAAATGCAAACAAACAATGCACATCAGATAATGAAAATGAGAAGCTGGGTGAAAATGAATGGCATATCAATGTGAAGTAAACAGAAGTCCGTTTATCAACTTAAACATGTACCATTTTCATTCAATTTAATCTGCTTGCATTATAGATGATACAGACAACATTTACAGCTGATTTATCCATCTGCAAATTACATCTGACAGATCGGCCTCTGACAAACGTGCAGACATTTTGTAAGTGCATATTTCTTGATATCACTGAGTGCACGAGCTGTGGAGGTTACAGGGCCCTCACATCTCCACGGAGCTTCTGTGTAATCTATACAGTAATATGAGCGCTTTTTGTGCTCGCTTCAGTGAGCAGGTGCTGGTCTCTTTCCCACACTCAGGGGGAAGTAGGCCATCTCCCTGGGAGCCCAGCAGCAGCACTGAAGGCAGCCTCTCTGGCACCAGGGCAAGGAGCAGCTGGCCCTCTACACTTACCCTGTTGGACTCAATCATGCCTGTCCTGGCGTGGAACTTGACTGTTTTTAACCTGGCCCGCTCTTTCTTCTCAACTCTGAGGGGGGGAAAGAAAGCGAAAGGGAAATACGTTTAGGCTGGGCATGAATGGTAGTAGTCACATTAGCTTTGTCTGGCACACTATGAATGAAGTGTGAGTGTACCTTTTCTTGCTCGGAATGACCCCAATCTGCTCGCTTTCTCCATGTGGCGTGACCAGCCTCGCCTGCCACCACTCGTCATCAGAAGCGTTTATGACATGAAGGATATCCCCATAAGAGAAGCTCAGGCCTTGGCTGGGCAGGCAGCTGTCCCTCGTTCGATCATAATCAAACAAAGCTCTGCAAAAACCAAGGCTTGGGTTACTCCTTCCTTCCTTTTATCTTGAATATGTGTGTAGAGATTCCACATGCACCAAGATCAAATTACTCCATACGTGGCACAAAATGGCAGCTATGAATTTCCTGTATTACATTATTTGTTGCTTATTCAATTATTTTACATTGCTTGCATGTGGGCTGTGCCTTTACTATTATTAACAATATGTGGAAATAAAGATGACAATGTAACACCTGGTGAAAGTCTTCTTATGTCTGTGTAACCATACAAACATAAGGTGGAAAGCAATGTCACATCTTATTTCTGACAACACGACAATTTAAAGCATGCTCTTCACGTGCTTCCACTTGACATTTCTAACTGCTGTTACATAGCTACATACTTTCCACTACAGACGTTCACTGTTTATTGTTCTGCTGAATGCGTCACTATCTTGTCAGACAGGTAAACCCAGTCATTTCTAGAAAGGTATTAACACCTGCTTTACAGGTTTTAACTTTACTTGACCTACAAGCCTATATCTACAGGTCATATACCATGGTCCAGTGGACAGATATGTTATGGCCAAAAAACCCCACCCCCCCAGTTAAAGATTTTGGCTGAAGTATTCCTGCCAACTGAAACTGCAGCTGGCAATATGTAAACAGTGCTACTGAAACTGTCATGATGCAATCTAAGCTTAACTGCTTGTGCGCTTAACAGGAAAACAAGGGCACTTTTAACAAAGGTTGATGAGTGATAGTCAAATTCCTAACCTTAACCATGTTATAGCACCTTGGCACACTTAGAGAGTTTCGGAGAGTATGTGAACACATGTGACTGTTTTAATTTTATTTCTAAGAACACGTTAAAGGCCCGACGCCTCCACATTCCTGAGGCTGGGCTGGGAGGACATGGTTGCTCTTGCATCACCTGGCTAGCTAGACAGCTTTTCCAACATAACTGTGGGCTTTATCACCCGCACAGGAGCAGCCTAGGCTCTACATGCTTCATAGGAGCCAGCCTATAAGAAAGGCATGAGTCAGACTGGTTAACACTCCTCTCTCTACAGCGGGCGTCTGATGAGATAACACCTATATACTCTTGATATATCAGTGTACGGTCCATTGCTGTTGAACTTGGGCTAGTAAAGTAAATATTAGGCTTAGATTGAGAGAAGCACATTAGTGCTTCAGTATAAATATGGCGAAGCCCTTGAACCATATGGAGTTACATCACACAGTCCTTTCACCTTGACCCCTGTGAGTCCTGTGAGTTCTGCTTTTATGTGAGCAGAAGGATGCCACCTGTTTTAATTCCTAAATGAGCCTCCATCCAGTTTGGCAACCGTCCCAAAGTGTCATAACACAGGTCCCTTCGACAAGCCCCACTGTAAATCTACATTACACAAAGTAGAGTCAATGTCATATGTGGCATTACAACAACAACAACAACAACAACAGGGGGTGCCTGTCCATCACATTTATGATGGTGATGAATTGTATCAACCCAATGCCTTAGATTAAATGTCACGCTACAAATAGCTTAGTGTGAAGAATCGTGTTTTATCTTATGATCTATGCAATATACGTCATGCTGCTGTACTCGGACAGTGTGGCTGCTTTTTGACTACGTGCTTTTAAGGCTTTATTTCCCCCACAGGCAGGTAGAGTTTTATTAAGCAAGAGTGACTATTTTGACTACAGATCTTAGAATATCATGTTGTGAGTGCAACCATGACTTTGTGTCAGTGTCAGTGTGTGTCAGTGTGTGTGTGTGCTCCATCTTTACCTGACATAGAGGGAACGTTTCTCACTGGTGCGCAGGGAGCCTGATCCTGAGCTCATGCTGCTGTTCATCATCTGCTCCCTCAGGTCGTGGATCTTGGACTCAAAGCGACTATACTCTGCATTGGAGGGAACAAACAAAACAAGCAGTGTCAAAAATAGGTCCTCGAGCATATATAATGCCAGCTTAGGCTTAACAGTTGATATACCCAAGGTTAAGGTGGTATCGAACATGTCAAATAAAGAGGCCAAAAGAGAGTTGGACTCTGCTCTCTTGTTTCACTGGTAAACTGTTGGAGATCTCTGTGTCTCAGTTGGCACTGCAGTGAGCCGGAGCGAAGAGAGGAAAGGTTCAGCGAATCCTTAGGCTGATTAATGACCCCAGGAACAGATGGTTTATCACAGATCTGCCTTACACATCCAGTAATGTCTCATGTCAGGTAATTAATTACACAGATTAATTAAGTTCAACATGGGCTCTTTAGTGTGGTTAAAAAAAGGGAAGGCCTCCAACAATTTCAAATGCATGACCATTTGTCATAGGTGTGTAAATCCAGTTGCTGCTCTGGAGCACAGGGATGATATATGAATCCGCCTGGACTTCCTCGTTAAGAATGCTCTCATTAGCCCGCTGTGCGCAGCGAGCTCTGTGCCCAGGCTGCTGGAACAAGCTAGGCCACCGCAGCACACAGCACACGGCTAGATAAACAGACCGGCAGATGCAGCTAGAAAAACAAGTAGGCTAGGTTGCTCATGTGATCACACAAAGGAGCTGTTGGGACCACACAAAAAAAGCAGCAGTGTGAGCAACCAATTTTTGTCTTATATCTAAATGTTAAAATATTCTTTACACTGCTGATAAAAAGAAAGTAATCTCAGTTAGAATTAGTTTGCAGAGCTGCACTAATGAATTTAGCTGTATGCAATAAACAAGAATTTCATTGTTAATGGCATGTAATAACGTACACTTTAGTGTCAATGACACAACATATGTATGTCTTGATCATAATTAGCCTATAAAAGAACCAGTGTGAGAGAGTATTGTCCACATTTATTCCACACGTCTCTTTTGCCTTCATGGCTCGACTCCTACCTTACTGTACAGCTTAATCATCCATAGCTGGCAACACTTCCTGTAACGTGAACAACAAGAGATCAAAGTCCAGAGTCTGTCCAGCAAGCCTACAAGTAGCCGTAAAAAAAAAAAAAAAAGAATGCCTCCAAATATTATTTAGCAGAAGTTAGTCCAAGCTCCCGGAAAATTCTGGGCAGGTGCAAAAACAAGCTTCAGGTCGCTGAACTCTAACCTCCTGCCGAAACCTAAAGGGGATTCAAAGCAAACACACATCCCGCCCCGGGCATGGTGCCAGCTCTCCACCCTGGTCTCTGCTAAAAGGGTTAACAATACAACAGGGTGTCACTGCAAGGTGAGGTAACCAGACACCGCCTGACTGGCTGTAACTAAGAGCAACGTCCTAGCACTCATAGAACAGGGACGGCACATTTGGAAACAGACAGCCATTCAGACTAGTCCACTTGGTTCTCAGGCACAGGAGAAAACGGCAATGCTCTGCTTCACAATAACCCCAACCTGAAAGGCTGGCTGAGAGCTGTGCCGGTGAGATAGTACTATGAGTAGCACAGGTGGAAGGGCTAAATGCTTTGCTTGTTCACATTCCTAACGTCCCAATGATTCAGCTAAACACTGTGGACATTCAAGAGGAGCAGGACGAGCACTGAACTACCATCAGCTTTAGGTCTCTGTTGGGAGTTAGGTTGGGAATCATAAGCTAAACCATAAATTGCTGCCGCGCCTTCTTGACGACATCAGCATAAAGCAATTTCATCAACACAATATAATAAATCTCTGATCAACTTGCAGCACTTACTTTCTTTACAATAAAGTGCTTTCAGTTTCCATTCATTTTAAAGTCAGATGATGAGGAAGTTTACACCTGTTACACAGAAAATGTAGGATACTCCCAGTACTACTGTTATACTGGAGAATGAGTATCACAACAGTGCCACAGGAGAACGATACATTATACTGAAAGCTAAGTTCTGTATCAACTGCTGGTTACACATTATACAGTATATTGAGCACATGGAGTAACGGTATTGGAAATAAATCTTTCAGAAGTGTGCCTGGATTGTGAGGAAATCAGATCAGGAAACTAATACAAATCAATATAACAAGCAGCGTCAGCTAAATGACATGTAATGTAAAAATCAAAGTCGCAATTGTAACAGCAACATTCAGTCCTCAGATCACTCACAAGTAGGGATGCAAATTTAAGCAATTCCTTAACTAATTCTGGCAACGTTAATGAATTGTGATTGATGACTGATGTCACTAAAAATTGGGGGCCATTGTGGCTCAACTTAAGGCGCTGCCCATGAACCGCATTGTCCCTCGGTTCGCATCTGGCCTGGGACCTTTGCTGCATGTCATTCCTCCCCTCATCTCATTTCCCGTCATCTCATTACTGTCAGACATCTGATTAAAAATAAAAGCTTAAAAAAACAAAAAGGGTGTTTTTACCTCACGGAAGTTGACAAGGTTTATCATCTATAGCTACCTCTACTATATCCCAAGTAAACTGGGTATTCGCCTCGGAAATTAACTAACACCTGTGAATTATAAAAATAAAATGGAAATGAAAAATGAAAATGTGGGCCGTTAATTAACAAAATTCTGCACAACTTGCCTTTTATATTTGATAGAATATGTTTTGGATGGACATGCAGGGCACTCAAATATTCTCAAACCTATTCTTTTATCAACGATTAGGGCTGAAACCTACTAGCCTGGTCCTACCAGACTCTGGTACATTTCATTTGTACAGAGAGTCTGGCCACTCTCCATTGACAAGTGACGTCGCATCGCTAGCGTTCACCTTAGCCAACTCCTTCACAACTAACTTTTCCTGAACCCCGTGGGGAGGAGGGCCACAACATCACGGCCACCAACAAAACTCAGCAAAGATTGTTCTTGCTCGGGCTTTAATTTCTGGATATTCGGCAGCGTTGCCACAACGGACCGAATGGCTTCGCTCGCATCTTTCTCCGCCGCCATTACGGAACTCACCGAATGTTACAGAACCTCAATGTCATCGTTCTCAGCCACTCCCTCTGTTCGCTGATTGGACCGGTAAAGATTTGACCGGAGAAAACCCAAGAATATACCGCATACCCAGACGTAGTACAAAAGGAAAATGAAAATTGAGTGGAAGTACGTAGGAGGGCGGAGCCAGGCTAGAAACCTACAGCAGCAAATGCTTATATAAAGTAGACATATGCTAAATTATCTGATGACACAGCAAGTGTTACTGACTTTTATGAGAACATAATTATAGCTACCTGGTAAAGAATGATTCATATTTGCCATGTCTATTAATACATTTTTGACTAATCGAACTCTTTACAGTGATTAACCCAACATCAATTATTCATTAACAGTACATCACTACTCACAAGCACACCAATGAAATGCTGGGAAACGGGAGTCCACAATTATTAACGATTAAACTCTTAACTCCCTTAAAGCACTTAATACACAAGAGCTAGCCTATATTTTTAGGAGTGACCCACAGGAAGAAAAGACAGCTAATAGAAACTGGGTCTATTCTATATCTCTCACTGTGTGTCCTCATTAGTTGTACAGCTTTTTTTATTATTTTTTTTGGGGGGGGGGGGCAGTCGCTTCTCTTTTGATCCAGTTATGCAACACAGCAGGCATGTACTTGTAATGTGAGAGTGTGTTATGTTCTCAGGGATAGTCGAGCCAGCGCAGAGACACACACCCTAACCAATAATACACTGCAGGAGGAACATGTAGACCCTGGCTTCACTATTTCTACAAACTTCTGTCATGCGCATTGGTGTGAGTTTGCTGAGGGGCCATTGAGTTTAACATTTCCTCCACAGCCCTCCTCCCATTTCCTACATGCAAAGATTTTTGTGTAATTACACTCCTTGACAGTGGGGCAAGGCAGCATGTGGATGTACACCCCTCACTTCCATTCCTTCCAGCTGAATGCGAGAAGACTTGGTGATGCTCCAGTTAGCCACTGAGAGTCGGGGTGGGGGGGTGGGTGGGTGGGTGGGGCTCCTTATCCTTCTGCAGCTTGTGAGCTCTGTTGGGGCTTCTTGTAGTTTTCAGTGCTGGCCTTCCATCAGAGGTCTGTGGACGCCCAGGCCCCGGCATCTGAGAATACTCTCCAGGCAGTTTGCCCTGCATACACCAGCATTCACCCTCCACTTCCTCCCCCTGACTGACTGTCTGTACATCTCACTGGGGGTTCCTCCTGCTCCAAACTCAAACGAACGACATGTCGCACACCACTTTAGTATGCCAGCAGAATTACTGGCGACAGATCGCAGGTCACCAGTGGGGATGCAGGAAGTCAATCATTTGCCAGCGCTCGGCTTGTGTGTTTTGAGTAGTTAAGCATTGTATACAAAACAGATAGGTGTCCTTCACTGGGTTACAAAGGGGGCACAGAGCTGAAAGCATGATTTGATATGGAAAACAAAGGTTCCCTTCAACTAACCACGTCATTATTGAAGATGCTGCCTGATTGGCCTGTGAGACAACATGAACTCACATGGACAAAAATGAAGCATTATAATAGTATTAAAAAAAGTATATGTAGCAGAAAGAAAACCTCTATCACCACTCTGTCAGTTTTGATCTCAGCATGTGTCTTTCTTTAGCTTTGCCCCATGCCAATTGACTGATCTTGTCCCACCTCCATTCCAATGACCTAGGAGAGTTATTGGACATTAAAGGCTTGTGTTTTATTGAAAGAATTTTTTTTTTTTCGAGAGAGAGGAATATGGGGTGTGAGCATGCTACAACGTATGCCCCTTCACATTCCTGTCATAGTCCAACCTGAGAACTCAGCCTTGATCTAATGCTCACAATATCCTCCCCATTGTTGTTATAGCATTACTGCAGCATGCTCAAGTACACAAGCAAAGAATTACAAAAAACACTGAGAAAAATGCAGCTGCCAAAGTAGCTGTAATGCAGCCAATCTACAATGTACTATTACAAAGAAATAGTGTTCCATTTTGTGAATGCTAGCCAACACATAAATTATGCTTTAGTCAGCATGAAATTGGACTTGTGGTCAGAGAGTCCGAAGTCTGGTGTGACATACAGACGTAATGTAAATGTGAAGAGGTGAGCTCACATGTGAGGTCACTGTTCAAAACCACTACCATCAAGCTGACAAACAAACACCTGTGTCCCCAAGGTTTAGGTTACAGAAGAACAGTAAAGCAACTGTTTAAAGCACCTTAATACATTCTCCTGCATATAAATTACAACATAACGCTACTTCAACTGGCCACAAGTGAGAAAAAAAACAAGTCATAAAACGTCCAGGTAATGGCAGGAATTCCCCATAGAGGTGGTTGTATTTAAGTACAGTAGGGGTGAGGCTATCACATATCTCCCGCGGTAACGTTTTAATTTCAAGGTTTATTAAAAGACTTTGAAGCCCGTGTTGCCACAACTCTTGCTTTTAGTGTCTCAGACATAAGCGGACCGTACACTCACTTTGTATAACGTTACTGTAACGTTACTAACGTTACAGGAGTAAAACTACAGGTTTCAGCTAGGAAGAGCAACAAACTACCGTCAACCTCGGTAAAGTAGCAGTAAAAATTACCTCACACAATTTGTTCCTGTTTCAACATGTCAATATTTCCGATGTTTGTTCCTTTTCTCACCTCAATCAAGTGAAACTGTGGCTTCTATTTCGCCGGTTTCTACATCAAGTCATTAGGGAGTTCATGCGGCTTCTGCTCTGCTGCTGTTGTAGTCAAGCCCATCCCCCATCCGCACAGGCTGGTAGACAGATACAAGTTGGAAGTTTTTTTTCCGTTTTCCACTGTCAGTTTAAACTCTCTTTAAACTTTCCTCTGGTGTCGTAGCTCGCGATATCCGCTTAGTGTCCTCTTTCCATCGCTGTCCGGGTTTGTGTCCACGAACAGCGGGCTCGGAGTTAGAACAGGAAGAACAACAGCGGCTCGTTTGCCCGCCTTGCAGTTGGCTCAACACTTCAGTCTGCTAACACCAGTGCCGCCCCTGAACCTGAATACTTCCTCCTACAGCAGGAGCGCTGCCCTCATTTGCAGCCAGAGCTACTAGCGCATGCCTCCATCGCCAAACCAGGTGGATCTGATGTTTCATAGCAACGTTAAAGGGGTATTCCTCAGTGGTATAGTTTAATGTATTGTAGTGGGTGTACTGTACTGTGTGTGTGTGTATATATATATATATATTGGCCAGAATCTCCCTTTTGGGGGGGGGGTGTATATCATAGTGGGGGTCCTCACCCAGGGACATATAGAGCATCAATGACTTAATTTCCTGTATTCTGATAAACTTGTATGCACCAATTTACGGTGGAAATACCTTTATATAGCCTATGTGAAGAAGAAAAACACAGATGACAATTCAAAATATAATGGAAAGTATGTTGTTGCGTGTCATTGGGCATTTTTAAGTGGGTATGTGGAAATCCTGGAGCTTTCTTAGTGGGTATACTGCGTATACCTGCCTATCACGTAGAGTACCAGTGGTGTAGTCTACGTCGTATATACCACTGGTATTCCTGTGATATAGCTGATATAGTGCTGCACTTTCTTAAAATTTGGTGGCTTTAAAAAAAAACAAACACAGTAAATGGATTAAATCAAAGCAGCAGAAGCCGAGATATCCTGACTTATTGCCTAGTGTAAGCGTCAAAAACATTGGATCCTACGTTTCTCACAATGCAATTTGACAGTGCCTTTCCCATAGAAACAGAATGAGAGTAATATAAAACATCCATGAGTAGCAGTCATTTGCTAGTTCAAGGAACGAGTTTTAAGGAACTTTATTAATTTTAGTTTATATTGTGCTCACATTCTAATAAAATTGTGTTTAATACAATAACCACAAACTAAAATAAATTAAGTATTATTTGAGCATATAAGTACATGTTGGAACTTGGAGGCAACATTGCACAGACGGTGATAGGTGGAGATCAGTAGGGCCGAACAGCAAAACAATCTGTAACAGGCTTATACTGGTTGTTTGATGGTAACTCTTTCCAGTACAGCCAATCAAAACTGAGAGTTCAAGACCCATTTTGGTGCATTATATATTTATATAGTATAAAGTGTTTATGTGTGATATGAGACAGTTTGTCCTCACCTTCAGGCCTGTACTGAGCTATGATGGTGACAGTCTGTCCAGCTCTCTTCAGCGCTGCAGCCGCCTGCTCATGTGTGGCATTCCTTAGGTTCACTCCATTCACCTGCAACAAACCAGGCACACAACAAATATTTCAGCAAGAAAACCCAGATTAGATCCTAAAGGTGTGGTGCTTGTCTAATTGTGAAGATCTGTAGAGGAAACAAATTTAGCTGGAAGCAAGCAGCAGTGAAATAAAACATACATATATTTAGAGCAAAACTGGGTTCTGAAAAAAGTTAAGAGTGAACGTCAAGGGATTTCAATATGTTATTAATTGGATACCTTATTGATTCACAAAATTCTCTTGTCTGGCAGAGCACAGCTAAGCTCCCTCAGAGTTGTTATGAATTGAATGTTTGCTCAAGGACATTTCAGCAGGGCAGATGTTTGCTGGCTTTCTAAACACTAGGCCACCTTTAATTCTATCATCATTATTCTGACAATGGGAGTTGCCTGAACTGCCTCAAACTTGTTACAGTTGTTGATGTGGCCAAACAGAAAGCTTGAGGTTGAGATACTGACCGAGAGAATCCGGTCTCCCCTCCTCAGCTCACCGCTCAGGTCAGCCGGCCCTCCTGCCAGGATGAAGGAGACGAAGATGCCTTCTCCATCCTCCCCGCCAACAATGTTGAAGCCCAGGCCTGTGGAGCCCTTGTGCAGCAACACCTTCCTTGGCTCCCTGCCAAACACAGTGACAGCATCAGGGTGAAGGGCAGAGAGAGATACAGGACCAAAACTGAAATAGAAACAGCATAAACAGAGGGGTACACAGAGGCTGTTTCAAACAACAGCCATCTTCTAGTGTGTATGATCCCACAATGTTAAGTGCTGCAAGCTGTAGGCCTGCAGATCTTTTTGTAGATACACTCTATATATATTTGAAAGTGATTGCTTTAAATAGAACATTTAAATGATTTATCTACAGGACCACTCACCAGGAACACAATGATTAAACATGTAGTAATCATGTACTAATCACATTGCTTAAAAAGATGATGTGGATTACACTGATAACACTGCAAATAGTGTATTGCTTAGATACAATGAAGGCAATAAAACAAACAGCAAACAACTAGATCCAAATGCATATTATCTGCTGACTATAGAACTTCCTGCTTTGCATGGCAATCTCATGGAAATGTACACATGTGTACACATTTAAACACCCACTCATATTAATGTACGCAGACACAATGAGCCACCCACTGCTCGACAGACCCACTCTGCTTTAGCGTTAGCCACTATGACTCATCCTCCAGCAGGCTATTCAGACTGCCTCGGTTTTAAGATGCTAGAGAGGCCAAACTGCTGCTATGGTCCAGCAAAAGCCCTCTGAGAACACACTTCACACGAGTGCACATACACATACAATTACATACGTACGTACACACACGCACACACACACGCGCACACGCGCACACACACACACACACCCTAGGAAGCCCAGCGTTGGCCACACACACACACACACACACACACACACACACACACACAGTAACACTTGCACACATACTTTATATACAAATGCACACATAATCAAACATGCACAAACATACGTAGGCATACGCACACAGAGACACACACAGTTTCCGCTCCTAACAGAAAACACTGCATGGTTCCCATTAGTGGTCTTCTCTCGCAGTACTCAGCCTGCGGTCTACAGGAACAATTCTTACTCAATCCCTAATGGCTGCGCTCTAACTTGCTGTTAAGACCATTTTCCCATCAATGGCAGCAAAGGCAGCATTCCAGACTTTCAGAATCATACCCATGACTGACTGGAAAAAGCGTTGATTACTCCACTAACAGAAATTAATAGCATCGGAAAGTCCTGAATAGTTAAACTGTTACAACAGAAAGACTTCTGGAAGTTTAACCAGACAGAAGTGTATTCATTTTAAATTAACTGCAGATACAGATGATATGTTGTTAGACCACTGAATAAGATCAATAGCAACATAGTGAGTCTGGGTCTGCAGGATTCCTTACAAGTAGTGTTTCTACAAGGCAGAATCAGGGACAGATTCAATCTGATTGTACTGACAAAGCTTAACATATTCTTTCTTTTTTCTAAAGCCGTTTAGATCTTTCTGTACCAGAGATGAAAAGCTAAAATAAAAAAATTGACAAATGGCAAATGCCTTTAAATATGCTAAAACAACGGACTTGCCTTCAAACAAGTCAAGCTTAAAATAACATTGCTTCCCATCTTGAGCTTTTCATCCCATCTCGACGAGGCACAGATCTCCATGGTTACCTTAGGATCCGGAAATGGTGCTTGCTTCTGAAAGAGCATTTCCTAACAGTGCGTTCAGGCAGGCTCCTCACCAGCGACATGGAAGATGAGATGTTGACTGTGAACATGGTGGCTATGGCACATCGCTCTTACTCCTCGACCATTCTTCCTGTCTGGCCCTTCAAAAGAGGGGCTACAATTTTAGAAGCTTCTGTGTTCGGGGCCTGGTTTTCCCTATCTCATCCTTGTGTGCTGTGATGAGAAGCAGCTCCTCTTTGGGCTGTCACAAACGCTCTCTCCCCATCATCACCAGCAAGGCAAGACTTAACACTTAACCCTAACGCTCCCATGCAAATCATCTTTGTTCAATTCAACGCACGGAGGCCAAAATCACCCTTTACTCACATCTGGAATAACCAGGACTGCATTACATCAAGTGCATTAGGACTCAGCGGATGTGTCGAACTGGAGGTTATCCAAGTTTGATCCCCTTTCACACCATGCTGTCCCCTCGTCTCTGCTCTGATGCTGCTTTGGTTCCAGCCCCCTCTTCAATACAGCACACCAGCATTCCTGTCTGTCAGTTCTGCCCTCTGGAGAATAGGCAGATTCCCAGAAGCTCCTTGCTAATTTGAGTGTAAACAAACTGAGGAGCTCATGAACTGACTTTCAGGCCTTTGATTGAACGCCCCCATCTTCTGTGACCTGTCTGCACGCTGTAAGCTAGATTTCCTCAGAGGAAAATAATGTGTAGACTACTGTGAAATATTTGGACATGTGAGGCCAGCATCTTTTTTATTATCTTATAGGAGCACTATGCATGTGTGTGTTTCTGCATGCACTGTTTGTCCATGTGAATCGCCTGGCCATTTAAATGGAAAATGGGAGTAAATTCCTACAGTTTTTAAATGGAGGCATCAAGTCCTCCTCCCTCCCTATCACAAGACCTGCCTCCCCTCCCTTCCCCCTTTGCCTTTTCATCCATGCCTGGAATGTAAACAGTTACTGAGCGGTAAAAAGCCTTTCTCTCTGCCCAGCCATTTCTCCTGTGACTCTCTTCTCTAATTTAAAACCTCCCCCCCTCCCACCGCTATATTTTCCCTGTCTGCTTCTGGGTTTTGGCTGAGGCGGTCGCAGCTCTATCCTAAAGCTGTGAATGGATATCTGGGCTGTGGGGTTCAGTGGGTCATGCTGCCCTGTACTCAGCCCAGTAATTGGCTCTGCTTGGCTGATTAATGGTGGACACTGCAGATGGACGCCATTTTCCACAGACAGACACTACGTCTCGCAGAACTTTCTCTCTCCCTTTTCCCCCGAATGGATCATATCAGCTTATGTATAGAGGCATATACTGATAAAATTAAAAAGCTCCTTTGTCTCTGTCTTTCTTTTCACTGCTTACATTTCACCAATAGATTTTCTGTGGCTGCCTCTTCTCCACAGCCTGCTATTTTCGTCTCACTTGACATAGGGAAAAATCTATTCACTGCTAAGGTGATAGACAGTTTAAGATATTTTATGCCTCTCACTGTGACTAAGAATAACATTGCAGAAGCTGAATCTGCTGTGATTTATTATATTTCAAACTCCCCTTTGTGTTTCTACAGCTTTTAAAAACGCTTAATAAAGGTAAAAGCCTTTGTCGATATTTATTTCTGAATTCTTGCGCTGACCAGTCAAAAGGTTTTGTGTTTGTGTGTGTGAATGAGACACTTTACTAGAAGCATTGTTGTGTATATCTAATATGACCAGCAGAGGGGAGCTGCTTGTTAAGTGATAGCGCACACTACTGTCACCAGTGACGGACTGGCCATCTGGAATTTGGGCAAATGCCAGAAGGGCCGCCCCCCCTATGGACCCCTATGGGCCACTACTGATAATTTGTCTTTGGTTAATTTTGATAAGTTAATTTATGCATGCAGCCACAAATATTCAAGATTGTACTGTGGCGAGGTACAGTCCATCACTGACTGTCACCACTGCACACAAGTATATTACACCAAACATGCATATTTAAACACAGAGGTTTTATCTCTTATCGAGTCCAATGTGGACAGAGACAAGGATGTACAGCACTGACATATCTCCACAAGAAGGGGGTAATATCAGATGGAGAAGGGGGAGGACGTGTCTGTGATGACACCACTGAGGGGGATGTGCAGATGGGCAGAGGGCGGATACAAGCTCTGACTCAATCCTCACAACCAGCCTGCTCCACTTCTGTGGAAGCCTGTGCTTACTACAGCATCCATCTAAATATCCCCTCCCGGTTTGAGCCAATGAGGAAGCTGCTGGGGCTGGAGGGAGGTGTCTGCTATCTGCCTGTCAGTGTGATGGAGCTGGATGCTCATCTGCTGTGATTGGGATCAAGTTGGTTGTCGGCCATGATGTCCTCCGAGACACTGTTTTCTGAAATATGCAGCGGACATGACACACAAACCCACTAGGGGCAAACAGGTGCACACATGGTAGTATAGGCCGTTCTCATTTGCACCGCTGATTTACGAGTTGTCTGGTGAGCAGGATGTATACTCAATAGGTACTCTATGTGTCCGTGTCATAATTGTGCATTGCACTTAAAGCGTGTGTATCTCCGTGTGTGCACCGTATGTGTCAGCACATTAGGAGCAAATGTCTCAGTGTACAGTATGTGTGTGTGATTGGTGCTGGCAGCATTGGTGATGAGAGGGGCAAGACCTGAGTGTACGGCCTGGTTTTCCCAGTGTGCAGATGAATCATGACAGCTGCAGGACTGTCTGCTGCTACTGGTCCGCAGGCCCGTACTGGATTATCAGGCTCTTACTCCCCCATTACATTTATGGTAACAGCCAGGCTTGGTGTTTGCATTTACATACTTAGAGCAGCAGGCAAAACATTCCAACACTGCAAAGCAGAATATTTGTGCTGGGTGGCTCCAGTCAGCCCCCCCATCCTCCTGTACTGTCCTTTAGGGTGTTTCTTAACACAACAACCTGCCTTTAGTTCCAGCCAAACTGCAACACCATAATCTGTCTTTCTCTCTCTCTCTCTCTCTCTCTCTCTCTCTCTCTCTCTCTCTCTCTCTCTCTCTCTCTCTCTTTCTCACACACAAATACAGCACACACACACACACACACACACACACACACACACACACACCCAGGAAAACACATATTGGCAACAATATATGACATGTATGGCACACAATATAAGCTACGTTCAACACAAACACATTACATAAAAGCAATGGTTCACACACAGAAACACAGGGGCATTCATCTATGAGGTGAAGCACGATGGCCAAGACTGTGGGTAAAATGTAATAAATAAAAGAAACAAAAACGTTAAACTAAATCAACAAACAGGAGGCCTTTTGCACATTTGGTAATGCCAAACACATTTCCATAAATATCATGTATTTAATTGTCCTTAGCAGTAACCACCAGCGAAAGTAGCTTGGCCCGAGATAGAGGCTTCGTTTTGTCGATGCCTCCTGACAGATGGAATTGAGCAGCTTGTGGGAGCGTGAAGCCCTTTCGGCTGCACTCCCGTGGAGATGTGTTTGTGAAGAGCAGGTACGACTCCATTTTAAACTGCAATAAACAGGGCCCTATTGTTTTAGATTCATAGATGTGAGCAAATTAGTCGAAAATTGATGACCAAATAATGAATATGGGGCAGGCCTTTGAAATTATGAAAGGGAAAAAATCTAAACAAATATACAAAGGCAAGAAATAATGAGCTAATTCTTTTTTTTTTAAGCTAATTTCTTTTAAAACATTTCAGATGTACAGTCAATTTGCTTTTATAGTATTTTGTTTTTTAGTACAATTCCTGTGAGTGTGATATGAGTCAAACACTGTCATGTCATGTCATACAAACATAAAAAGCAGCAACATACTTAGTAACAAGTAACAGCATACAAAGCAGTAAAGACATGAGGTGAGGAAACATTTACATGCAAACATAGAGACAGAAAACTAAAAGAAGTCTGTTGCCATCTTTCTCCTCTCAGTCTATTTCGTCTGCTTGTATAATTTGTGCACAAATGTGGCTCAGCATACTACTGTTGAGGCAATAGTCCCGCTTTGGCCCTACTCCTGTCTGATGCCAGATCCAGATGCTAAGCTATACAGAGGAGGGTTAGCTAAGCAAGGCGTGATGGACTAGGTTAGTACCTGCCAGAGAAGGGGAGTGGACCTTGGCACAAGGGAGCAGAGGAAGGACAGAAGCCTCTGTAGAGGGCCTGGGGCACCTTGATGTCCCCAGGTTTGTGGATGACACTGTAAATAGGTTCAGCTCTGCTGTGGGGTACAGGAATCACAGTGAACGGGACAAGTGTAGGACACATATAAAGCACACATACCAACAAAGATGCGACAAATGCACATACAAGTCATGTAGACAGCTTGTAGGACATTACAGGGCCACATAACAAACACTCGTCCACATTCACTCCATAGCACACAGACACGCATAAACGCCTGCATGCAGTGTCTCTCTCTCACACACACACACACACACACACACACACACACACACACACACACACACACACACGGAGAATACAGCCTTTTCCCTCAAGCTGTGGGTTAAGATGACTCAAGGCCTTGTGGGGCACTCCAATCAAGCCTCTATGAATTCTACTTCTGATCCAGTACTTGGATAGGAGGTCAAAGGTTAAAACACAGTCATAACAAGTACAAAAAGTGACAAGAGGCCTCTCTGCAAAGTATTTGGTCAGCACACAGCCACCACACACTGTCAAGCTATAATACAGTATGCACCACCAGGGCCCTGGTGAGCTGAACATTTAAACAAAGCATTGTTTTGCTTCATAAAACACTTCATAAAGGGCGATTCAAATTGCTGTACGTTCATGTATCGTCAAAATGAACCACACCATGACAACACCTTTAAAAAACCAACAAAATGGACGCAAAGAGAAACCCATGCAAAACTTTAAATAATATTCAAAGTCTGTAATTTTGTCTTCTGCAATTTAGCTCCACAACAATGTTTCTTCACTTACTACTATAGGAGCAAAAAGGCCTTTAGTTGATATGTATATATATATATACATACAGTATGTATGCGAGGAGAGTAATTTATGAAGGAACCAGTTTGTAACCTACCTTGTGAAGTCTTCCTCCCCCATCATGTGGCGGGGAACTGGCGAGTACCTGGACGGGGTGACCTGGGGCGGCGGGTACACTGGTTTGGGTTCCATTGCGCCCATGTAGTTGTGGCTGACGTGGTTGTCCACCATGGTGGGGAAGGCTGGGGGGAGGGCCAGGCCAATAGGGGGAAAGAAAGAATGATTACAACACAGGCACAACAGGAACGCTGCATAGCACGAAGACAAACTGTAAAAGAGGTAACAGTTTAGCCAGTTTATCTAAACTAATTTATTAAGAAAAACAATGGCAACAGTTTAAGTTATAATTGTCTGCCTTCCTTTTCTCTTCCAAATAAGTTTGCCCAATCTGTGTTTGTACAAAACGTATGTGGCTGTCTGTCTGTTTGTTTGTTTATCTAACCCCTCTTTTTAGCAACGTCTCCGCATTCCCAGATCTTCGCAATTAACTTAGTGAGGACAATGACTATGCAAGCAATAGGAATGGTCGCCAAAACTACAAAAATAGAACCCAGATTGTGTGAAACCATAATTTCCCTTCAAATAACCAAAATGACATTTAGGAATTTGGCTTTTTATACATGCAAAATCATCTCTTGTCTCTGTTCTCTGTCTGTGCTTATCTTTGCACAATAGGCAACTAGCACTGACTAATGTATGAACAGAGATGTTTTAGTAATCTAGACCTGATTTTGTTTTAAATCTGTCAACCCTCTTAGCACCTAAGAGGAAAAATATATTCTAAAAAGTTGGTGTATTGTGCATGCACTCAAAAGATAAAAAAAACAATCTTTCCCCTGAATTTACATTCTTGATGGAGGCAGCAGAGCATTAAACAAGCGTTTCAAATCCAGATCATCTGATCACGGGGTTATAATGTCAGAGTGGGGTTAAGTCTGCATTAAGGGTTCGCTTAAACCCTTACAACTGAAAACATTTACTGTAAAACATACAAAAAGTTCTAAATAGCTCCCTCTAATACTAAACCACTATTCTGTGGAAATTTGAGAAGCTGCAGCTCAAGATCGTGGGCTCTCATGAGCAGGTGGGATGTGAGAAACCATCCACACTCAGTGGGAGGCAGAGAACTGCGCTTGTTGTTGCTGTGGGTAGAATTGTGTGTGTGTGTGTGTGTGTGTGTGTGTGTGTGTGTGTGTGTGTGTGTGTGTGTGTGTGTGTGTGTGTGTGTGTGTGTGTGTGTATGTGTGTGTGTGTGCAAGCATTCACTACATTGACTATGTGGGTGTCTGGGCATAGCAGTTTTGGGGAGAGAACAGTGATCCAACACTAAAATTCAACATCTCTGATAAAGATAAAAAGATGATTCCCAGTGCAAAATGCTCTAAAATGGACCCACACTTACTAAATCACCCTTCATCTTACGTCAAACATTTTATATAAATAAACCTCTTGTAGTTTTGGAGCCGGCTGATTATGGATTAGTGAATATAAAATATAGACTTAGACAGTGTTTGCACCACGACTAGTAACAACAAGAAGAGGTAGATACGTACTGCTGGAGTAGTCTGGAGGGGCGTACATGTCGTTGAGGTGCACAGGTCCTGGCTTGGCCACCTTGAGGTAAACCATATCGGAGGTGTTCTTCAGCGCAGCCACTGCCTCCTCATGACGCACATCCTGTAGCACGATGTTGTTCACCTGAATGTGATGATTGTTGAGAAGAGAAAGGAGGAAAAAAATCCTTGTATCAACACTTGGAACACCGTGTGTCTTTGTTGCACTGTGACAACATCACGCATCACACCAGCCATCACACCAGCCAACACAATAATGAATCATAGCTTGAAGGTATTATGAGATTTTAGTTCATTTCAACAGCAGAGTGAAAGGTTGGTGTGCTGCGCAGCATTAACAGAGGTCAAAATCAGTCGGTACAGGTTCTAAAGGTGCTCTGAATTTGATTTGATGCCTTTTTGTAATGTAAGACAACAAATAACTCTGTAAGACACTTTACATTTCTCAGAGAAGTAAGAGCTTTGCCTTTTCTCTGTGGTGAACTTACATTTGACTGCCACAATGATGTCTGAGTTTGTATTTAATTGTCAAGTTCCCAATGGGATTATTAATTTGAGTGTTTTTTTTATTATTTTTATTTATTTTTATTTAGCAGTTTGCAAAAATGATCTTATGAAGCTGCTGCAATTAGTTAAAAAGAAACATCATTGTTCGTATTCTAATTAGTGCTTAATTAAAAGCTGCTGCATTGGAAGGGTCAAGCATATAAACAGCATGTTAAAACATGTAGTACGCTGGCTACAGCTACCACATTTATGATGTACGATTTGCCTAATCAGATGTAAGTCATTTCTAATAAAATAATATAAATACAATAAAATAACAAAATGTCCTATATTATACAGTGTTTAAAAACCGTTGACTGGTATTTGTATTTTAACAGCGAGAAAATGATCAGTAAAGCAACATGTCTGTTAATGCATTTTGTATTAATGAGAGCTCAGTGATGCAGCAAATTAAACAAATGTAATATTTCTTACTCTTATGCCCAGCTGATGGGCCTTTTTATTGTCCCACCTTATGGCCCAAATGGTAGATTATTGATCATGCACAACGTCATAAACGCTGATATGTGTTATCTTGCTTTGCTTAATATGACAGGATGGGGCAACCGACCAGATAATGTGGTGTACTTAACATGTTCCAGAAACATTCAGTCATCTACATAGATTACATACAGTACATGTGCAGCTGAAGCAATAAGTGTTTGTGATCAGTACTAACAACTATAGCTGAATTTCAGTTTTTTCGCCTGCAAACTATATGAGGATCTAAAATAGGTTTATTTTGATTTATGTGACTGAGTCAGAGGGAGGTTCGTACAGCTAGCAGGCGGTCTCCAGTCTGCAGCCGTCCATCTTTTTGGGCAGCTCCTCCTTCTATGATCTTGGTAATATAGATGCTGTTGTCTCCTGGGATATGTTGGTTGCCGATCCCTCCAGCGATGCTGAATCCAAGCCCTGGTTGAGTAATAAACACAGTCAGATAGTCAATACATGTATCACCTTTAGATATATTCCATGTCTGGGGGCCTGGGGCTGCCTCCTCTGAAAAAGTACCTATCTACAAATGTGTCAATTAATCTCTGTATTGTGGTTAGTCAGTATTATTGCATTCATCTTCAAAAAGCTTGCGTGACAATGGACTTATATATTTATTTTTTGATTACATTTTTTTAAAGATAATTTTTTATTGACATTTTAGGCCTTTATTTGATAGGACAGCCTAGACACGAAAGGGGAGAGAAAGGGGGAATGACATGCAGCAAAGGGCCGCAGGCGCAGGTGCATTTAGGCCGCACGGCGCCATGCGCTACATGCCGTGCGCATAGATCGTTAAAATAGGGCCCTGAGCCTCTGTTCATGGGGTGCACGCTCCACCAGGTGAGCTATCCAGGTGCCCTGACGTATATATTTCTATCTTAGTGTTTGATAAGTGGGATGTCCCTGACCTTTGGGCCCTTTCAGCAGGTTGACCTCCAGAATCGTCTCCGGTGGTGCCTGTCTCCGTCGGACCAGCAGCCTCACTACCGGCCCTGCCTCCTTCAGGGCTTCCACCGCCCGACTGTGAACCACCTCAGACACGTCCACTTCGTTCACACGCAGCACACAGTCGTTCACCCTGTGGAGGGAAAAGTTTGAATATATATCACACACACTACCCTGTCCGTCAACAGTTAACAGCACTGCACAAAGGCAGGGAGAGACCCTAGCATGGCCAATGTAATCAGAAGCCTCCAAAGCACATACAAAGGCACTTCATATCATAATTCTTGCATGTTTCAGGCTTTGGTTTTCCAGTAAATTATAACTTTGAGGAAACACAGAGAGGCTGGGGGCAGAGGGCTGTAAAAACTCTGCCTCCCACACAGCACTGCCTGGCAGGACACAGTGGTGGTGAGCTTTAAAGAAGAGAGTAGGGAGGTTAGACTAGAGAGAGGACAGAGGGTGCACAGGAGCTCGAAAAAAGTACAAGGAGAGAGCGAGGTGAGGGGGGAGGGAGGGAGGGTGACCAGGTGAGGAGGGGAACTTACCCCAGCCTTCCATCCATAGCAGCTGCTCCTCCAGGGATAATCTTGGTGATGAAGATCCCCGGATCATCAGGAATGTGGGGATTGTCTATTCCTCCAGCAATGCTAAAGCCCAGGCCAGAGTTCCCCTGCACACAGGTTATGATTGGCATTTTCAGTGTGGTACCATAAACAATAACACACACCCATACACATAGATGTAAGTGATGCACCCAATGTGTGCTCAGGGTCAGTGAAATGTGGCTCTTAAGTGTATTGGTATCTCAGAGGAACACATGATCGATGCAAACTACTCTGGGGATTTCACCAGGCATTTCCGATGTCCATTTTCATGGACACGTGTGTGTTTGTGTTTGTGTGTGTGTGTGTGTGTGTGTCCTTGCATGTGACAAATGATAATGCCATGCATTTCATTAGAAGAGGGCACTTAATTCAAAATGTCACGCTTATTCCATCAACCTACAGAGAGGCATCAGTGTTAGAAATGCCCTGTGTCCACAGTGGATTTATGATCTAAAGTAAAGATGAGCTGAGTGTCATTTCTATTGCATGATATAGATCTTCTCACTCTCTGCTACCACCTCCCATCTTTCCTGTCCCTGAAATGACACAGGGCCCATTTGGATCTAGTGGGTCCAGGCACACTGCTGCATCTGACAGCTGTGGCCACGGAGACAGGCAGCAAACAAGACAGCTGAGAAAAGACCTCACTTTATTATTTTCTATAATTAATGAGTAACAGTCGCAACAAATTAGGACAGAGGGAGGCTGAGGCCTCCCAGTGTGCTGCTCTGGAGCTATGAGGAGTACGCTGGGCTTTACCACCAAATGTTACACACCCACAGACCTTTTAAAGTGTGACTTCGCATAGCTTATTTAAGCTTTCTGCATGCAGAAATGCCACTTAGAGTGGAAGGGGCAGCAATATAGTGTGCATCTATTGTGGGGTTGGAGGTGCATCTATATGTGGGTGGAATAGTGAGAGCAGAAACATATAGCTCTGCTACTACAAGCTGAACCGTTGCTCAAGTGCAGTGGTGCCTGCTGAACAATTGAACAGGAGAGCACTTTACATTTCTGCTGTCTGCTGATGACATGTGCATCAGGATTATGTAAAAAGCTATGCCTTGCCGGCGTTATTCTATGCTCATACTCACTTGAGACACTCTTACTGCAGTGATGTAACAGCTATAACTTCACTTTCATACAGCATCACATGCAATTCTTATAAATGTACAGTAATTAAAATTTTCTTTGGTTTTCATGTTCTTTAAGCTCAATGAGTGAAGACTGAGCTGCTTACCACCACCTAGTGGGGAGAAATTCATCCATCATGCAGAAAATGCATTTAAGAGGAATGTGTAAATTGTGGAAAGAAATGGTAAAGCTCACCCTCTCTAAAATGATCTCTTCATATTTGTACATCCCATCACTGCCATTTACCTGTCAAAATAAGAAGCATAATGGTTAGTTTTATCCCTGAGCCTGAATTATGTCACTTTCAAAAAAATGTAGTAAGAAAAAAAGAGAAGCATGCAAACGTTTCAGCTAAATCCTTACAATATAACACAGAGTAGACTTATGTACAAACTGAACACAGAGAACCGTGGAGAATAGGATTGTTGAAAATATACAGAAAAAAACATTCACCAGATTGTTTTACTAACTAAAAATACCACCACCAATTTCTGATTTGCTGTGTCTTTCTTTCTAAAAATGCATATGCACTGTGACACTAAATCTAACTGCAAAATGCACATTCATTCACCACAAACAGGCAGGGTCAATAGGATAATGGATGTCAGTCCACATAGCAAACAGCACGTAGCTACCAGGAGGAGGCCTTTTCATATATACACACACACACACACACACACACACACACACACACACACACACACACACAAGCTCATGCGTTGACACAGAGGGAGTGTGAATGAGAGATATACTGTACAGAGAAAGAGAGAGAGAAAAAGAGAGAACAGATACTTACATAAGGGCCTGCATCTAGTGAGTCTGCGTTGACGATGATGGGGGGAGGGTTGGCCTGTGAATATGAGGAGATACACATTATCTCAGTGTGTGAGGCTGGCAGCACACAGACATAATGCGGTACACACACTATCACTTGGGAGCAAAGTGAACGGATGCCATGGGAACAGTCGGTGAATCTCCTTGGGGATGAGACTGTGTGTGTGGGGATGTTGAAAAGGTGTGAGGACTGAGAATGAGGACTGGGGCAGAGAGACCGCTGTTTATTAACCGCCACAGCCGGACGTCCTGCGGTCACCTCATAAAATAAACTGGCTTCTGGTTCTAGCCGTTGGGGAAAATATGTTTATCCCACACATCCTTTTCATTTTCATTACACACAGAAATAACACCATGTAGTATCACATATAAAACGCATGATTTCATGGTTCGGTAACCATTCAGTTAACATGACAGGCTACATGTAATACAAGAAAACTAGAGAGACAAAAGTAATGTCTAAATTGTCTTATTGTATTCTATAATTAAGTGGGTCAGTTTTATTTTATATGTGAAGGATTAGTTGATTAATTGATAGTCTCACATTGCCAGACCTTCCTCCACAGCGCTGCGAAGGAGGGTCTGGCTAGTCCACACAGCATTCCGGGATAGGAGAAAAACGTGCTTTAAAAACGTGATTAATTGGCATTTCTTTAAACCAATCACATTCACAATCGTCTTGTGAAGGAGCAACGGTGCCTCTGCAAAATAGCCTCGGAAGGAACTTGTTTTGGCTGAAGTCAATTATTAAAGAAAATACATTCTGATCTTTCCACATTTAATCATTCAGTCATTTAATAGTTATGTTGTCAACTAAAAGTATATGGATTTCAGCTGAGCGTTTTCTTGACCCTAAATGCTATTTCAGATGCTCCCCTCTGTAGCATGAATACTATTTTATGGGAGACACATTACTCTTTATGTATTTCTTTGGGCACATGGAAAGGGTCAAATGTAAAATGCAGATGGCCTATTGGCAATATTGACGCATAGTATCAGTATCAGCCTTGAAAACCCAGTTGAACCCAACCACAAGTGCTACATATTAGTTACACAATTCAATTAACTTTCAGGCTCAGCTCTATTGTGCCACCTGGTGTTTCTTTTTCCATTTAAGGCCTGCAGAGAGTCCGGAAACGCTGAGACCTCTGAGGAAAGCTGCCAGAGTGGAAACAGTGAAGCAGAAGCGTGCAGGGACAGACACTGGCTGGTTTACGAGCAGCTTGATGGCCATCTTCTAGTTCAGCACCCAGGCTGTCTACTTTGTATTGATTTGATTGAGCTGTGTGGGTGAGGGGATGCTGACGACGCTGCATGGGGACTTTACACTTCCTGAGGTCCGACACTGAGTAGAAAATCACTAGCTGCCTATCTTACGCCTGCTCTCCCCCACCTTACCCAATCCCATCTCCTCGGCTATGCCTTAATATATGCAGATGCTGCCTGCGTCCAAGCAGTTGATTGTGATCGTCTTCCTGAATCGTCACTAGGCCTGTTGCCATTATTAAGGAATTGTCTAATCGCAATATTTTTACGTAATCCTAATTTCTTTGTTTGACCGCTAATAATTGCTAACATTAGCTAAGGCTAGCTTAAGGGGTATGACTGTTGATGGTAATTGTAGATTTTGTTTAGATATGCCAAATTGTAATTATATAGCTGATTATTGGTGCGTTACTTTTTTTTGATTAGGATAAATGTTCTACCCTCAACTGTATGTTAATTTAGTAAAATAACAATGTTTTATGATAATAAAGAGGTTCACTTTATAGGCTGTGTAACTGTGTTATTACATTATCTCGGTCACATAACAGTGATATAAGCAAAATATGTATCCAGGGATTCATTTAAAACTTTACTTTGTTTGAAAAACTAATACATAAATAAATATTTTTAAATTTGACTCAAAGAGAAAATTATATTGTTAATCGCAATTATTTCTGAGACAATTAATTGTACAGCAAAATGTGGAATTGTTACAGCTCTAATCGTCACATATCACACACTACTTATGTTATGATAACATAAGTAGTCTGTGATATGTGACGATGACTACCTTTGAACTGTGCTATTGTGCCATTTGCTTGTATGTTGTGGATCTGCCTGCAGTGATATCTGTCGAAGATTGACAGCCTGTATGTAGTACAATATTAGATGTACACAGATGAAGAGCTGGCCAAAAATCAACATAATACCATATTGTAAAATAAGATTCACTTTTATTTGGAATTTGGTTATGGTAATGTATTTTAATTCCTTAAAGGGCTTTAAGGCTGGTTTCCAGTTTACTGATTTAATTTGCTTTCATTGTTTGAGTGTTCCATCTTAATAAAATTAAGAAAGAATTATGTACTTGATACTTTCATTGTATCCACATTACAAATTATTTTGAAAGTGTTTCAAAAGCTCCATTAGTGAGCCCCACGTTATATTGTTAGGCCCGCCATGGAGGTTATGTTTTCTGTTTGTTTGGTTGTTTGTTTGTCAGCAGGATTATGGAAACATTGAAACTTGGTGGAAGGGTGTAGCATGGGCCAAGGAAGAACCCATTACATCACAGAGCAGACACACAAATTATTTTTTTACCTTTCATTAACATTCTGAGATAGGGCATAGTCTTGGCGGAGGTGTGCGCTTTCTGAGTGTCCTTGTAGTTATAAATTGATAAAGTGGTATTTGTTTTAAAAAAATCACAAGGAGTTTGTCGATATCACCCTGTGCTCAATCCCATCCAGTTATTATAATTATTGGTGTAAAATTCCCAACAGAATTTCCAGAAAATTGACTTTATCACAATATATATCACTAGATATACTATACAATGAGCACTCTAGACACACTCCTCATGGTATTTATAATTTTACATTGTGATACATATATGTATATTTAAAATCCATTCAGAAACTGTTATTTAGTTGAAATAAAAAGATTGGAACACCTGTCTTTGGCAAATACAGAAAATGAAATTCCAGTGCAGTCCTGTTCATAATGGTATAATAAAGCATAGCAAAATCTGTTCACGCACGGTGTCATCTTATGACCCAACACTACAGTAACCATCACATTGCCAACCTCGAATTGTTCCATGAACAATTCACCTTTAAGGCTTTTTTAAAACATCTATTACACAACTTGCGCAGTATTTTAAAGGCACTGAAGGGTTTTCAATCAATGAGGCTGCAACTGAAGACGGAAGCTTGAAACACACTCTTAAAAAGATCTGATCCTTTCATCAAAATCATCACCTCACAAGCTGTGTGCAGGTGTCATTTCATTTTTCCACTTCTCATTGAGTGAGTTCCCTGGTAATGAAGGTTGCTCTCCAGATAAACAGGAGTTGTAGATTTGACCCGGTCTCAGTAGTGATGTGCTATGACTCTGGACAGCTGTGGCTACAACCCCCCCACCACACCCCCACCCCCCAGTCAGCACAATCAGGCCTCTGTTGTAATCTGCATATGGGCTAACAGATGCTCGCGTCTGTGCTTGTGTTTGCACATTTCTCATGAATGCTTTGTGCTTTTTTTACCCCTTCATCTTAGACCCCAACTGATAACAGAGGGTTTAGTAAAACATCTGTATTACGAATGCAAAGTCCACATCAGCCATGTTATTGACAGTCTATTGTGAATAAAACCAAAGCACATACAGCAAGAAGTGATGGAACAGCCTGAGGGCAACACAGGGGAATACATTGGTTACTTTTGTCCCTTGGTGACTGACAGACTAAGCTACTGAATCCACTACTGAGGCCACATGTGACAAAACACACCTGTTACAGTATAAAGCCTGCAGTGCTGAACATAAGTATCATAGTGGACAAATGCCTCCCAATGGGATCACTGAACCTACAAGTCCATCTGTAAGACAATAAACCCATCAGTCGTGGAAAACAGCAGTATTATCCTGGCCTGGGAGTGCTGCGTAATCCCTCGATCTGAATCTCACATTACAAGCAAACAAAAAGGAATAATGGAAGATAATCTCAACATGAGTAATCTCAACATGAGTTTGATTAACATTTAGCAATTTACTCAGGTAACTCGGATTAGGCTGGATTACCCCTCCCTCCTTGGGACTGCTGGTAACCTGCTTTTACCTTTACAATAACCAACTACCCAGAGGCGGAAGGCAGCTGATTAAAGACCATAATATTTGACCACCACTGAAGTTTATGTGTTATGTGCTATAATGGGCCCTCAGAGGACGGGCAGAGGACATACAAAAATTTACAGTATCTGGATTGGCAGGTTGAAGATCACAGAGGTGAAAACAAAAGCAGCCTCTTACAGATTGATGTCAACCCAGGAGGAGATGGGATTGTCGGTCAATGTGATGCAGGTAAATATGGTCAGATAACTTGAAGAGATTCAGAAGGTGAGGCACTAAAAAGGTTGCAGGTGGGGTACAGTGCCGGAGCTGTAGACTTGAGCCTGGAGACTTGAGTCAGACTTAAGTTTCAAAACTGAGGACTTGATGTGGTAAAATCCTGGAACGACCAAAGAGAACGAACAACGAACGACAGGTGGTACATGGCCAAACAGCGTGGGATTTTAATTGTTATGCCTCTGCATTGAAAGGACAAAGTCTCTGCTGAGTAAACACTATTATCAGCTTTCAAAGGAAAATGTTGAAATGCCTTTATGATCAGAAATCAGAGACCTGAAATACTTGGTATATGCCTGAAGACGTGTCACTTGACTTGGACTAGCCTTCAAGGACTGAGAATTAGACACAACAACCTAATTTTTACCTGGTATTAACATATGAACTGTCTCTAGATTTATATGGATAATGACATCCAATCCACGGGCCTTTACATTTACATATGGTAATAAGCATTCTTCTTATCTCCATTCTGCCCGCTTGTGATTGGATCTCAATCCGCAAATTAGTTAGGCGGGGCTAGAAGACTTGCTAGCTATTACTAATGCCTGGAGCTTTTGCCAGGTGTGCCTAAAGCAGCAAGAGGAGTAATGTTTTTCTTAATAATGTGGTCAAGCACGTGACAAGGTCCAGGAATTTTGGACCGGGATACATGATAACCTATGTCTGATTGCAGGGAGCCAGGTTCCATTCAGCCCAAGGCTATTTGTTCTAGGAGATCCTAAGCGGGATAGAAAAGCACATAAGAAGCTGGGTCTAAACTAGTTTAATGATAGCCAAGCAGATTATTCTAAGAGGAGGGAGGAATGAAGGGGTGCCTTCAATCTAAGAGTGGGCTTGTGAGATGGATAGAGTGGCAGCATTTGAAAGATTGAAAGTCTTCACTATAAAATGGAGAAAGTACTTAAAGTTTTCTGGAGGGCTCCTAAGAAGCCAGGTGCTGTGGAGAGGCATATACATAATATGTTTATTTTGTGTACAGTTTGTCTATTTTGTTATTATTTTATTGTATTGTCTTGAAGAGAGCAGAGCCGAACCAGATACAGTTCGCACATTAATTAGTACGTGTGGGACTGTCAGATATGTCAAGCAATAAACCAAATCTGGATATGATTGCCATAAAAGTTTGTTTTAATTCAATCATTAAAGGATGTTTTCAAAGAGTGTTGTTATTTGCTTCTGCCCAACTGCAATGCAGCGTTCAGGGTTACAGTAGCTTTGGCACTATATGGGCACCCACACACGTAGGCTGAGACATGGAAGCAAGTGAGCATACTGGACACAAAGACCTGATGAACACACAATGACAAGGAGCCCAGACTGCTTCCACAGCATGAGATCATTACAACAAGTCCCGAATGACCACCAGGAGCGAGGAAAATTCACTCGCTAAAGTGCTTTCTTTCTCTAACTCCCTCGTCTCATTCACCCATCTGTTCATAATAGCTTTTTATTCATCAATCTATCATCTTGCTCTTCTGTCAGTTGAGATTGCGTGTGTCTGTCTCTTGTCTCTCAGTATCACGGTGGATGTGTATCATGTCCTGGTGGCACTGCACCATACAACACTCACTTGGCTGCAGACCCTCAGGACAGTAAAGCCACAAAGACTCCCACTGAACCTTGGCAAGTACAGGGCAAATTGTTAAATAATCAATGTGTTCCCATGGTAACTGGTGCTTGCACGGTATTGGCCGGCAAACCCTCTTAGCCACCGCCCCCCTGCTTCACCTCTCAGGGCTCTCACTGCAGTGTATGCGGCTCTGTGCTCACACATGCCTGGCCATGGGTTGGATGTGCCACACTGCCTTCAGTGCTGCCTGTACACAACACACACACACACACACACACACACACACACACACACACACACACACACACAAACAATCCATACGTCATGAGCTCAAAAATGATGTTATGGCTGCAATGGAGTCAAGAGCAGGGATGTCTGTGTGGTGAATATGAAGCTACAGCCAGCAGTCGGTTAACTTAGTTTAGCTTTCTTCTTCACCTGTCGTCAGCATTACTTTTTTTTAAACCCTCTCCTTCGTCGCAGGTAGAGTGGAGGGGAATAACAAGAGGGTTCAGCATGTGCACAGCGGCGGCATGCTGACTGGGCATAACCCCTTCCTCCTGAGCAAACATTTCCACATCAGTTCCTCTCTGGCCAGGCACACCGACATGGCAGCTCAGTCTCCAGTGGTGACATCTCAGTGAAATATGACAGTCAGCCCCGCTCCAATGATGCACCCAGTCAGTCAAATGATACAGCCAATGCTGAAGGAAGCTCTTCCTGGGCCTTAAGTCAGAGCTGATAGCAGATACATGTAGGAGAACAAGGCATACTTATGTTATTTAAAAATGTAATGTTCCTTCATTTTCTGATGCCTCTAGCATAGTACTGCGTTTTTGTTTTCCTGCAGAATGTGGAATGAGAGACGTAGTCAGTGGTGCTGCTCTGATCCCCCGGCTCTCATTGGCCTCTTGTAGGCCACGCTGCAGTCCAATCAATACCTACTCAATTACCATGCACCCAACATCTCATTCACGCTGGGGCCCCTGTGCCGGAGGGAAGAGGGAAGGAGAGAGGCAAGGTGAGAGAAGAAGTTACAGATGGATGGAGCTGAGAAGGATGAACACATGACAGCGAGGGATGTCTTACTCACAGACGCCGTCAAAACTCAATGTCGCAATCTTTGTTGGGGACAAAGGCGGAATAACGAGATGTAATAAGGAAAATCCCATAGCGGTAAAGGTCAACTGCTCCTACGCTCCTGCTACAACACCAGCTGAATTCAGGCGTTCATTTCAATAAGGCAGCCACAAGGAAATTAATTAGTTCACCCATAAAATGGCCCCATTAAAGCTAAAAGTTTTCGGATTTGATAACTATGATTGAGCATTGTGACTGTGTTGCCCCCCCTTTCTCCCTAACTCTCCCAACACACACCGCAGACGCGCATTCATGAAACCATAATTAATAGTCCGTCACAGCTGTCAGCAGCGCTCCCTCCTCATCTTTATGTAATATTACAAAAGCATGCTCTGGCTTACCTCTCTGTCATGCTGAGCAGCTCCAAATGAGAGCTGGCTAGTTTGACCTTCACAAGTGCAGCCACAGAGGGAAAAGTACTTAGTGTAACGAATATTCATAACACAGTGTTGCTGGAGAAGGCTTTCTATAAGTCTGACAGTTGATCAGATTTGAACATAGCAGTGAGTCTGAGTCTGTGTGTGTGTGTGTGTGTGTGTGTGCGCTTTAACTTTGATGTACATACAGTACGTGGGCATGTGTACTATTGACTCGACCAAAATTGTTGCATATAAACCATTACTTTATTAAAAAAAAAATAGACTACCCAGTTCAGTATTATTTTTTGCTATGAAGGTCATGACATGAACTTAAAGCAAAATTGTTTGTATGTGATATCTCAGTGTTATATCTCTGATTGAGTCATCTCTGCCTTTCGAATATTGATGCTAATAATTACACATGATTCCCTCCTCATCAATCATTATTGTTTTTTTGTATCCAGATACATTGTCAATTACTGTGCTGCTAATTTAAATCAGTGGCTTATCTCATATCACTAAGCCAACACCAAGACGCTCAATCACAATGTAACAGCCATGCCTGAAAGTTACCAATTGTATTCGTGTGGCGAGGCTCCATGATGAAGGAAGCCTGTCATGTGCGAGTGTCATCAGTATGCTTCACATAATCCCGCCCCCACTGCTTCCTGTACATCAGAGGTCACCGCAGCGTGTTACCTCACAGCTCTTGACTAGTTGCTACCCCTTGTTGCTAAGCTGAGAGAGCTGCTAAGCTTGTTCCTCTCTGGTGTTTTGGATCCTGCGCTGAGTACCGGTGACAGAGCACAACCACACACAACTGTGAGTGCTGCCATTTTGATGCTTTCTCCGCTGTCACATTGCCTCCTCAGTCAACAAGGGTGTATTATTCAGCTGCTGTGGTGTCATTATGGAGATCGTGAACTTGTTAGATGTATTTAGTTGAATTAATCTTCAGTTATTTGGTTTTGTTTGCGTTTGAGTGTGTATGCTGTGTGGCGCTGTGAAGATGCTGATAGTGTTGCTGAGCCAACAGTCTTAATTTGACATCACCAGATGAACCACACCACTGTACCAACAGGTAAGAAACGCATCCAGATATTTATCTATCTACACATTGCACTGCATCTGTGAATTTTACATGAAACTATTCTGTGACACTGGTTTTCTTTTGGGTAATCACAAAGCAAACATTATTGTATTGAAGCAATAGTTTGACATAATGGAAAATCATCGTATTTGCTTAAGAGAGTTAGATGAGAGAATTGATACCACAGCCAATAGACAGTTATCTTAGCATAAAGACTGGAAACAAGGGTAAACAGCTAGTTTAAAAAACAACAATTTCCCATTTTACGAGGGGTTATGTCGAGGTCATCGGCTGAGAGAAGTTGCCAGGCAACCAGCAGAGACTCCAGGAAGTTACTTCTCCCAGAGAAGAAACAGTACGGCACACAACCCAATAGATGTATACAGCACAGCATTGGCCGCTGCTGTCTATTGAGGCAGGAGGTCTATCCAGATTTAAAATCATCATTTTTTAGCAGTTGGTTTTGCTACAAATGCCAGACATATATTTGTGATACAGGACACTTGGACAAATTTAAAAGTGTGAGTTTTCATACCAAAATATTGTATCTTGTGTTGATAGTAACAGTACGGTACAACCAGGCTGTAAACATGTTAATTTCTGCTGTAAAGTTGAGATTTTTAAACATGGGTGTCTCCGGGGAATGACTCGCCTCAAGTGGCCACACGAGGAACTGCAGTCCAGCCCCGGAGCATCCGCTTCAATAACACACATCGTTTTCAGCATCTTACTGATTTATTACTAATTACTTAAATTCAAAAAACTTTACCTGATACAAGCTAGCATCAGCTTACTTCAGTATCACGAAAGTCATTTAACTTTATGTTAGCTTAAAAGAAGAATTAACGTCACCTCTTGTGATATTAAATTCAACATGTAAAATACAGTAAAATATTGTAAAACACCTTTTTCATCTGTGAAATGTTATACCATGTTGCTTAGTTTAGCATTAATTTCGCATGAACATCCAAAAGCAGCAAAAAAGTCGCACAAAAGTCTGTCTTTTTCTATGTGTGTGTATGGTCAGAGACGCAGCTGGCAAGCCAAAGGCAGTATCTATATATACATACAGTATATCTATGAAATAACCCCATGAATTAAACAAATAAGATATAATATAACTAATGAGCTTTAGGGATGGTGGTGAATTTTGTTAGTAGACAGAGGCTAGCTGTTTCCCATTATTTCTAGTCTTTGTGCTAGGCTAAGGTTTCATATTTACCGGCCACACAGAGTGGTATCGATCTTCTCATCCAGCTCTCTGCCAGAAAGCGAATTTCCCAAAATGTTGAACTATTCCTTTAATAAAGGTGTTAAGCTGCCTCCATCAGTCTTAACTCTCTCCTTGTAATTTATCGACTACCGAAGCTCTCAGAAAAGTATCTCACTACAGTTAAAAGAGATCCACATAAAAATTAACAATCTGAAACAATTTACCACCAGAAAACACACCTGATGGTCCACAATGCTCTGTACTTTTACAAGGAGAGCTCTCTGCTGTGTTTCACTTTTGTCACCTTCATTTTTCTCATTTCTTTCCCGAGCACCCCAGAACACAATCTTCTGAGCTGCAATTAGTCGTTTCCGACTTTTTCCGTTTCTTTTAATTGGGAACATTGGACTGTGATTCTGCTCCATGAACCCAACGCTGTAACAAACACGCTCCCCTAAAGCCGCAAATCTCTTAAAAAACTAAGAGATTTGTCTCTCATTTCCTTTTACAGCCCTTTACAAGACAAGCCTTCATTCACTTGTTCATAGTTTTTCTTTTTCTTTAAATGTGACTGTGATATTTTGGACAGGAATAAACAGCTCCTCAGCTGATACTGCTTCACAAATCAAAATCATGAGACAGCGATAAAACTACTGGCAGAAAATACAGAGCACTTAGAGCTCCACTGTAAAAATACTACAGTGAAAATAACAAGGCTAACTTTGACCCAAAACCCAATGAAAACCATTCGTCCCCACCTCCCAGGGGGCTCAGCCTGTCTCCACATACAGCAGCAGAGATCCTCCTGTCATGGTTTCACGCTGTTCTATAAGCTCCAGTCGGGAACGCCCATGCATTCACATATCTCCATTCACTACCCTTGCCTGAGTTTTGGCTCACAATAAGTGTAGGTGTTGAAAGTGATGAAGAAATACAGTAAGTAGGACAACGGGCGAGGCAACAGAAACAAGAGCCGTGCCTCTAGTTTCCCTGTGATAGTTATGAATACATGAGCACATTTATCCATATGCTGATGTATTTAGCGCCAAACAGCAGAGGGAAAAAAAGAGGGCATTGTTTTAAACGTTTGTAGCACTTTGGCGATTGCCAAATCAATCTGCCTCCTGTCGAGGGTCCAGATTTGCCCTTCTTCTCTGCCCACTTCGGGTTGTGTTCAGGCACGAAACACCATCCCTTAAAAAGCGCTTTTTTTGCTTTTACTTAATTAGATAGTGATAGTGGATAGACAGGAAAGGGGGAGCAAGAGAGGGGATGGCCCACAGAAAAAGGCCGCAGGTCGGATTCAAACCCGCGCTGCTGCCAAGGACTACATGGGGCGCTTGCTCGCTCTACTGGGTGAGCTAGAGGTTGCCCCTAGAGCAGCCATCTTATTGGACTGGAGAAATGACACAAACACTGATCTGAAAACACTCAAACCATTAAGGCTGAAACACTTTTAACAGAGGTTCATGTGATGAAACACTTAAAGGTATAGTAAGCAATGTTAATCCAATACACTTTTTGTCAAATTCTGCGGATATCACCTCACGGTCACCTATAGCTCTCTATTTTCTAAAAAAAAAAATCTGAAAAGAAAGGTGCGCAAGAGCCACAAAACACTATTCCAGCCAATCAGCAACAGGTGGCGCTTGCAAGCAAGTGATGGGGGCGGGGGGGAGAGGGGGGAGGCAGCGGCAGGGAGATATCAACAAGAAGAGTTTGCAGAGAAACAGCAGAAGAGGAAAAGGACTAAAGAATACACATTAAAAAAGAAGTTGACCGGGAAAGGAGGAAGAGCCTTGTTGACATCGGTGAGGCTTTTCAACGCTGCAGAAACCTCCGTGATTTCAAAGAATTTCAATAGGTCAGTTCAACCTCGTCCGTTTGCTATTGTTTGTGATGGCTGCTTCCAACAGGTTGGCTTTACAGCAGTAGCGACAGTTTGCTAACCTAACGTGAGCTAACATAGATTCTGCCATCTTTCGTTTAGTCATTAGAGACATAGTCTATATCAACAACGTTTCATTTCCAGGATTGTTCAGCTGCCGCCGGAAATTTCGCCAGATGTCCCTCATTTCGACCGGATGTCCGTTACCTTCTGCTTCCTTTGTGTTGGCATTTTAAACTCCAGTCGATTTATGAGGACTATGGTTATTGGCTCCTCAGATCTCTGCAGGGTAAATCTAGACAACTAGCTAGACTATCTGTCCAATCTGAGTTTTCTGTTGCACGACTAAAACAACCTTTGAACGTACACATGTTCCACCAAAACAAGTTCCTTCCCGAGCAGGTGCCAACCATGTGTGATGACACCCATTGGTTTGTGGAGATCTGCTATGAGTCATCGAGTTTTCCGTTACGGGCGCAGCCATCCTGGTTGCGGATGTGACGATTTTAGACGAGAGGGAGGAGTGAGGGAGGAGCTACGTTACACACTTTCACTGGCAATCACATCATAGCCACGCCCTAAAACACCCCCTGCTTTATCGCCGATTTTAAAATCAACGAGACCATAATTCAAAAAATGAACATCATTCTGTATTGCAGAAGACTTAAAACTAGCGATTGAGACCATAAACTCATTATGAAAATGTTTACTGAGGTAATAAATCAAGTGAGAAGTGGATCACTTTCTCATAGACTTCTATAGAAACCGACCTCCTTTTGCAACCGCATGTGTCGCCCCCTGCTGGAATTCAGATAGAATTCAGGTTTAAGGCACTTCCACATTTGCAGAACTTCGCCTAACCGGATGCTTTGTCCATTAATATTTACAGTCAATGTTCCCAAGGCTATTTTACAGCGGCACTGTTGCTCCGTCTGGCGCTTAGTGCTGCCAAAGACGATTGTGATTGGTTTAAAGAAATGCCAATAAACAGGAGCACTTTTTTCTCCCATGCCAGAATGCTGTGTGGACTAGCCAGACCCTGAAGGTCTGGCAATGCGAGACGAGCAGAGACACTAACAAAAGTGGTCGTTATGGCAATGTGCATCCATAAATCTGGGGGGAGGAGATTCTGAAAGGGGAGTTCTATTTGTTTGGCAGTTGAGTTCAAATATCAACAATCTTCGCGCAGCATTGCTTACTGCACCTTTAATACCAGCTGGCTGTCAAAACACAACCAACCTGCTCTGTTGGACAGAATATATGGACTCTGGCTACAGAAATACAATGTGAATGCAGTAAGATAAACAGTAGTTGTAAGTCATTTGTCAGGCACAAAGTTGATGGTTCCAGCTTCTCAAACATGAGGATTTGCTGCTTGTTTTTGTTTTATCATAGTCTGTTAGTTATGTTCATTATGGGATAATCTGATGATTATTTTCCTGATTTATTGATTCATTGTCAAAAATATGAATAAAAATTTCCCAAAGCGCAGTTTGTTTGAACAGTTTCTTTTGTCTGACCAACAGTCCGTAACACAAATATATTCTGCTTACTATAAGGAAAATCTAAAAAAAACAGCAAGCATTCACATTTGAGAAGTTGAAACCAAATGCAATGGATGATTTGATAATTTGATATTGCAATATGTTTTTCTATATCTACTGAAAGACACACTTTAACTCTGAATTTTAGATTTTCATTTGAACCTGGTTACACTAAACATTATCAGGCTTAAGTTCTTCAACTAAGATCTTCGTTCAAACAAAGATACAAATGTTCTTTAATTCTAGATGCATGACGATGCCGATGTTGCATCATTACTCTCATTCTGACCGCCCTCCCCTCTCTCATTCCTGCCTGCTGAGATATTCTAGTCAACATATGCAGGGCTTGGATTTGTCTGATTACATAATTGGAAATTTTAATGGTGAATATTAATCCACAATGGCCCATATTGGGTTTTATAAGCAGGCTGATCAGGATCTGCAGGCTCTTAGTAAGCAGCGGCAGTCTGCGGACAATGAAGCTCTGGGCTGGAAGAGCTCTTTATATTACACAAGTGGCACGGCTGACACAGCAGAGCACCACTACAATGTTCAGAAATGCTGTTCACTTTTCATTTTTAGATGATGTCGTCATGTTAGATACAACAAACTACATATAAATAGATTGTTCCTTTACTTGTACTTGTGTGCCAGTACAGCAATTCAAAAAGAGCTCTTGGAAATCCAGAAGGCTTCGTCCGCCTGCGTATCAACATTGTCTGCGGGTAATTAGCTAGCTGAGCAGCAAAGCTATTGTGCAGCTCTGACTGAGCCTGCACCATGGCAACACACAGGGCTGTGCCTGAGCACATGCTCATATCTCCCCCCCCCCTGTCTTCCCTTTCCATTCCTCTTCCTTCTACACCTCTCATCTCTTTCTTTACACCACACCTCATTTCTTCACCTCTCCCCCCCCCCCCCCCTCCCCCCACACACACACACACACACACACACTCCTGCATCCCCTCCTCTCTTGCATCATCACTGCCCAAACTGACAACTGAAAAGACACACACTGGTTCACATTCGGTGAGGGCTTGGTGTCGCTGCTTTTTTCAACATTCTGAACACAGGACTGAGGATTTTTATGACATGTGGCAATCGATATCAATCTATACTTAGGAAACATAATGCTAGCTGGATTACATCTTTTTTTAAATCAAAAAAATAAATCTGCAAGCTCTTCACTGCCAATGCAAAATGTTCAGAATGAACATCCTACAAAATGCTCACTGTCAACAACACAATGTCCTCACTGTTTTTCCGACAATACCCACTCATGGCAACTAGTATGTATGATTAAAGAAATTGTTTGACATTTTAGGAAGCACTTACTCGTTTTAGTGCCAATAGTTAGATGAGAAGATTGTGCTTTGGAGGTCTAGGCAGATTTATTTTTTACCATTGGGCAGAGTCAGGCTAGCTATTTCCTGCTGCTTCCAGTCCTTTTTTCGCCTAGCTAAGCTAACTGTATGCTGGCGGTAGCTTTAGATTTAACGTACAGATATGAGGGTATCAAACCTCTCATTAACTCTCTCAAATTTTTCCAAAAATGTCAGACTATTCCTTTAACGTTATTAGGATTATGTTTAGGTAAGCACTTGGTGAAGGTTAGGAAAAGATATTTACCCAAGTTAAATGTAAATTAAATGTTTTCCTAACCTTAACCAGCTGTTTTAGTTGCCTAAACATTACAACAAGTGGGATGCAGGATGCAAATTCATGTGCTTTGTACACTTAACGTTCACCCAACATTCTCTCTATGACCTTGGTGCAATTTAAGAAGATTACATTTCCTGGATTGGGAATATTGCCACTGAAAGTGAAACAAAAAGCAATTTGCAAAGTAAACAATTAGGACATTAACATATATTTGAAAAGTTGCTGTGTCAATGACAATGCCTTCACCATAGACTCATCCTTGGTATCAGATTACAAGGTTCTCAACTACATGAAAGTGTACAATACAACTAAGCTTGTACTTTCTGTCTTCAAAATATTAATACATCTTTTACATCTCGTTGACCTTTATTTAGTATAAGGTGCAAAGGCATTAACCCTTCATCTGTGTTATCATGAGAAAACATAATGTACACATGGAAGAGCACAGTGTAGGGAAAAAAATGCATCTGCCAGCTTTAAAAGTAATTACAAGAGAGCAAGTCCTCCCTTTATATGCTGAGGCAGACATGACACCTGCATTTCACAATAATGTGTACTGATTTATTTGCAGCTGCTATGTAACATCAAAACACCAATGTCTGCTTTGTTCTTCCCTCACACGTCTCAGGTTGTGGGACTTCATCTTAAAGGCAACTCTGTCTGTAATTGTTGAATGGCAGCAGTTGACCTTTAACACAGCTGTTTATAATAACAAAAAAAAAATCCAATTCTGTCTAATAAAGTTATAGTAGCTTACAACATTTTTGTCAAGATGGGGTTTTCTTTTCAATAAACATTTGGGCAATTTGTTTTACAAGTAAAGGTTTCACAGCAGCGGCAGAACGGTTTGCATATATATACAAGTATAGGAATATTATCTGGACTATGTACTGTAGAATCCGGCATTGGGAATGGAAAAGGGCCCAAATGCAAACTTCCTATTTGAGAATATCATTATCAAATATTGTCAAATGCTTCATGAGCATCTACAGACACCACAATCTCCACTCATTAGGGTGATTTCTGAGGTGACAAAACAAAAACCAGTTTGAATTTATAAAAGAATGTAATACAGACTGTGCTTTAGCCGCAGATAATTATTATCAGTACAAAGCTGGACAGGTCTTACAAATTTGCACAATACATGATATTGTATTCCTAAGTATTATCCTAAGTATTAAAGACTAATATGATAGCTTGGCCATACTGTACTTTCTGAAACTCTTCTATAAAATCCAACTGGCCTTGCTTTGACATCTGCCCATTGGCTAAGTACCTGACTTGTGCTATAAGGCTGCTTCAAGATTAGTATATCAAATGGGAGGTTTTCTATTTTCCCCCTCAGATAACATTAATCTATATATTTGTTGGTTAATCTACATTAAGAGATTCTCAGAATAGACATAAAATTTAAAATCTTACTTAGATTTCTAATTATACATTTACTACAAAAACACCCACAGTAAACATACATGTGATGTGAATGATGGAATTACTTTATAGTATCAGCCTTCATTTAGTGATAAAACAAACTCAATTATGCAAAAACATCTTTGACTGGGAGCCAAGACAATCACAAAAGCCAACACATAAAGCTGATACACTAAAACATAAAGATAATCAGCCATGAATGAAGTTATTATTACTATACAGAAGTAAGAATGTGGCTGCCAACTGAGAGGTTGGACCACTGCCTGCTAACAATGTGCTGTACACTGAAACTTTCAGCATAACACGATAATCCAGCAGACTACATTTACTTAGACCCTCAATACTGTAGACATGGGCATTCATCAGAAGAATCAGGTTGCTCACAACCTGCTTGGTCAATTAAAGGTTGACCAACATGGTGTTTTGAGTAGATTAGCACCCAACACAGGACATGGATTTGTCTGTTAAACCTGTCCAGTCTGTGCTACACATACTGTATGTAATGCATACTGTACTGTGCCAGAGGTGAGCAGGAAAGGCTCAGCTGCAGACTGAATGAGCAAACAGAATTATACTTTAATTATTATAATTTATGTTAAACCAGTATGCAGGTTCCCTTTAAAGACTGCAAGATGATTTAAGAAAACAGAAATGCAGCTTGTGTTGAACTGATGGGAAATTTTACAGTAAAATTAGTGTCTAAAAAGCGTATTGCATTTCACCGCCGTTAGCATATGTGTCCTGCTGGTGATTTTGAGAATTATTTCGATGTCAGGTGGCTCAGCCTATCACACTCAGTTGATGGTTGTGGCTTTCCAAACCACTGGCAAGACAGCAACAAACCGTAAACCCAAATTCCAGACATAAAAACATCCATCTAGAAAGCTGTAAGTGACATCACGCACATCATGCCCATATTGTGCTACAGTTTACGCTACATAAGACCATTTCAAAGTGTAATCTACACAAGTAAAGGTGGTAATATGAGGAAGAATTTGGATTTGGCTTGTATTCGGAAAGGTTGTGTTACATTGTGAAGAAATATTAACAAAAATGCACAGACACACAGAGGGAAACAAAAAGTAATACATCCATAAAAGTAATTTCAAGGTAGAGATGTACTATCAACAGTGTAATAAGATGTATGATATTAAGCTGGGATTGCTTGTATTGTTTATATCTGTGACAGGGTGAGGGCATGCTCTCACTTCATCTCTCTCTCTCTGAGACGGAGATGTGTGTTTCTGTTTTTCCAAATTCAGCGGGTAGTTGGAGTCGATTCTCACTAATAGAATATATTGACTGATAATAAACAGAGGGACATGTTTAAGGATCATCTGTGGTTCTGTGCACATTCAACAGACATATGTCTGGAAAATGTTTGCTGTCCTCTCATCTTGTCGGCTCAGTGGGGGGAAAACAGGAAGTCCATGTGAGCCAAACATATGTTGTCATAACATACTGCATGTCTATACTGTTCACATAACAAGAAGATGCAACTATTAAACACCCCTTATAGGTCCCAGTGGAGAGAGAACATTATTTTTTTTTAACAAAAGAAAAAAAGCACAATTTTGAAAGGATTGTAGAAACGGATATCAAGTCAAAATAGTTTCCTTTAAAATGTAGTGTTATTATGCGCTAATCCAGTACTGTAACCACAGTGCAAAAGGGCAAGAAACACATACTAGCAGTGGTTTAACAGTCCCAAATTGTTGCCCAAATTTGAACTGTAACAAAAGAGAGGTTTAAAATAACTTCATCATCCTAATGCGCTCAATTTGTCTTGAGCATATCTTAAAACAAGTCACCATTAATGGCACCAATCCAGTTTATGCAGAACAGTATGCACAGATCACTCCAGATTTGACCAAATGTATCAGGATTATTGAAAATGATTTATCCTGACCAATCTATATCATCAATTAAAACAAGAATCTGATGTTAAGCCAGAGTGCAACTAGACCTACATTTTAAATAATAAAAGCATGGTATCAAATGAAAGCATGACAAATTTATGAGTCATTACAGGATTTTTATTTTTTTTATTTTTTTTATAACGTGTTTTTTTCTTTCAACGTTTTATTACAAACACAATTGCTGAGATATGGGCTGAAGATATGAGACATTTGGGTTGGGCCTAGATGTGGTGTTCTTGTGCATATTCAACTACACTAATCATACTGAAGCACGGGTCTGTAGTTCTTTGCTGCTGCAGCGTCCTCTCTGAATACTGCTCTATACCCGAAAATTAAGCCTTTGATTTGTACTATGTATGAAAAAAGAAAGAGCGGAGGAGGAGAAGGGCAATGGAAGACAGGAGGGAGATGATAGAAATGAAGAACACAAAAAAACAACACATAAACACACACACACACACACACACACAAATGAGAGGCCAGACCAAATGGCTGAAGGGCTGCTTGGATAATGCATTAGACAGAGATGGCACTCAGAGCAGCTGCACATGATAAGAAATGCACTGATTCGCCAAATGTCCTCCACACACACAGACACACACAGACACACAGACACACACACGCACACACACACAAACACACACACACACACACACACACAAAATAGTAGTATAGTGTAGTAGTGTTTGAAATGGCAAACATAGTGGTAACACTTTATAGTCAGCTAAAATAATTCCTGAGTAGTTACCAATGAATGAGTGAGTTGAGGAACAAGCAGTAGCGAACAAGTAGTTTCTGATAACTGAATCAAATACTATACGATTGTTTTTTTAAGAATGTGTTTACCTTTAAAGAAATGTATATATTAGATTTAGTATATTACTGTGAAGTTGCTAAAAATTACCTTTGACTTTTTCTTAACATGTGTGAGTGACTGACCTAAAAGCTCACAACCAGGGCTGAATATCGAACCTCAATTCATTTTTGGGACTGGCAGAAATCTATCTGCAGCGCTCAGTATCAAAAATAGTCCGGCAGTGAACCTTTTACTTCTGATTATGGCTACTTTTACGCTGTATCTGATTTAGGCAACCTTCTTGTATGGCTGCTTGGTTTATCCAACATTTAACATTTGAGAAGTTGAGCTTCTATTGTTAAATAAAAAAAGGGTTTTGTAGAAAAATATTTTTTATTTCTCAAAGCAAGGAATCGAAAAAGTATGATTTGGTATTAGCACTGAAACTCAGGTATCATGTTGGCAATAGTATCAAAAATTTCAAATGATTCCTTGTGTTGCTGGAGGATTGTCGCTCGTCCCTGCGAACTGTGAGTGGATATTAAGGTGATGCTGAAATCTATGGACTGATGTCCCAAGACATTTATGCCTGTATTGTGTCTCTGAACGATTGACTGTACTGTCTGCTTGATTGCAAATGAAATAAAAAAGAAGTTAAAAAAAAAAAAAAAAAATTCAAATGATAACCACCTCAATGAAAAGCACAGGTGTTACTAACAACATCAACGATGACTTTGTTCTCTTCGAGTGTCCCAGTAAGCCGTGAGCCAGCATGCACAATACCAGGACCCAGAAACTGAAGCAGCTAAAAGGAATTCAGCCATCATTCATTTACACCTGTGCTTTTCCTACTGTGACATGCCGAAATGTCACTTAGCTAGCTTCTAGTGTGGCTGTGTAATCCAACAATATGACATATAGAAGAATTATTATAATGTAAAGATGCTTCGAATATACTGTTAATTCTCAAATAAAAGCCAATGTTCAAACAATAGACAAGTCTTAAATAATAGCTGTCCAGCACGAAGTAGTATGGGCAAAAACCCTGAGGAGGTGAAATGACCATAGATATAAAACAAATGACTCTGATAGCTGAATCCGCATAATGTACATTTCCACATTTCTTCTCTCTAACAGAAATGCTCTTTTCACTCATTCATTCATTTCAATCATGTCTATTCTGTCATCTCTTATCAAGCCACGGTAAGTTACTATAAATGAAACCTAACACTTCCTGCAGATGTTTCAAATTAAAAGCCTACCTAGAATGGTAGCGATTACGTACTTTGAGCCACAAGAACGCTCTTAATGTGAAACATCGGAGCAGGAAGTGTTGGGTTTCATTGACAGTTTTTTAAAAGGAATTTAAAAACTGCAAAATGGAAGGGACTGGAAGTAATTAGTGAATGAAAACCGTATTTCTGTTAGAGAAGAGGGGTGAGTGTGTAATGATTACATTGCTGTACGGATGGAATTAGTGCTGTGGAAATGTATGTAAGAAAACATGGGGAGCTTTCAGTTTCTTAAAAAGCAAATTAAAACAGGAGCAGATCAGAAAACATGAAGGCTTCTGGTGAAAATATGATAAGATATTACTTATAAAATAGGGGAATAATTATAAATAAAGACTTAGCCTGTTAGAGGATTTACGGTAAGAAAATCAGAATGTGGTCAGTATGCAGATTCACAAATATGTACAAAACCAATCAATAAACACTTCTTATTAACATAATATCTACTGTCAGTCTAGTCTCGAGAACCTTATGAATATCTACTATATAATCACTGATTTTGTATAATTTGGAACTTAATTATTAGTTATTTGTATTCATTAGTCAGCAGCTAGCTCTTGTTTCGATGGTACTGTAATTACTCAGGAGTCTGTGTACCTTATTGTAAAGTGTTACCAAAATAACAGCTGATGATGGTTGAATAAAAGCAATGAAAGCACAAACGCTGTTGAAAGCACCCACACACCCCCACAAAAATGAAGAGGAGTCAGAAGGCTGAGGGACTAGCTCTCCTCTGATATTGATTGGATATACACATATTCCACGGCAGCATGTGGGTGATGGAGCTGGTGTACCCTGCTGAGAATGCTAGCACATTCTTGCTACAAATAAATCTAGCATAGCAGGAAGAAAAAAAAAGCTTTCACATCTGCACATACAATCTATCACGCACTGACGTCTGATTCTTTTAATTAACAGCAACAGTGGTGTAGCGTTTAACGCTGCCATCTCATTCCATCTAAGGCCCCCATGTCCATCGCTTCCCTGTCTCACAGAAAATCGGATGTTTCCATCGCTGAATCAGGAGTCCACTCTGCCCTGCACAGCACAGTCACATTTCTAGGCCAGTCACTACTGTGATCAGCAAAAACCCCTAAATAAAACAAAGCAGGCAAGCAACAAACAAACAGCGTTCCCCTCCCTTCTCCCTTCTCCTTTCTTCTCTCCCCTCCTCCCCTAGCTGGCAGCGAGAGCCAGAGAGGGGAACAGGCGAACTGATATGGGGCTGAGCCCTGGCAGGGCCTCTGACAATGACCATATGGATCACAGGGGCATGGTAGCCTCTGCTTCCAGCAGGACACACACCTCCACACACACAACCTGCAGCTTCAGGCGAGTGCACCTGTAAACTGTACAATAGCCAAACTGCAGTAATGAGTAAATCACTTAATGAGCATTAAATTGGCATTGGCAGAGGACACAACACATTTCTGTGAATCCGGCATTTCACAAAGGACCTCCATGTTAAGACAATAAGAGCAGATTCGGTCCGTAAAGGTAAAGAACAACAGAGCTGAGTGGAGGCTTTTAAGAGAAGTGTAGGAGGTGGGATTCGAGACAACTGAGGTCCTGGGTCGCAGCTACAGCAGCTCCACATCACAGATCAACTGCATCAGCTTCCATAATGCTGCATGGTTTTCTCCCTTGCACACTCACGTCAATGTCTGACTGGCCTTTTCTCAGGCGCTCCGTCTCTAACCCCTCTTACAGCGTATAAAAAGCTAACTTTTGTCAAAGTGCACATAAATATTGCAGTGCACCTTGTCTCCCTTGTTTCATAGTGCATTTCCCATGATTCCCCATCCTCTCTTAAACCCCAAATTTTCATGGGTATGGAACACTTTGTTTTTCAGTAAATGTCTGTGTCGGGCATGGGTGTGTGTGCGCTTATAATGTATCTCTTTGTGTGTGTGTGTGTGTGTGTGTGTGTGTGTGTTGGGGGGGAGACAGGCAAGCATAGAAGGGAAGATATGATGTAGGAGGTTTGCTAGCAGACAATTAAAATTAAATCATGTGCTATGAATTTGTATGAGATCTGTAAAATGGAATGTTGGCATTTCAATCATAATTAAATTATTGTGGCAATAATAACGTTCAGTGTAATATATAACTGAAAAAGTATACAAAAGTATTGTTTTGAAGTACAAATGTGCAAATACCAAAGCATTAAGTGCAAAGAGATGCAATGATTTTCTTGCATAAACTAAACATCTGCGTTGCAACACATTTCTTTTTCTTTCACATTAACCAACAAGTGTATTTTTTCTCCTTTTGCATGTATATTAACATGATGACAAGTGACGCATTAAATGGCAAAAACCCTGATAAGAACCAATAGCTACTGCTCCATGTAGTCCTTGTACCAAAATGTGGCAAAAAGCAAAAGCTTTGTGCAACAAATTGTGGATTTGGAATGCCAAATTTGCAAATTTGTAACAGGATGTTTAAAACTGATTTAGGTTAAACAGTATTGCTGATAACATTGGGTTTCTAGTCCAAAGCCTGTTAGCTCCTATACATGCTTAAAAATTGTTGACGCTCATTAGGAGAAGAAACTACACTGTACTGGATTTTATTGCCTTAAAAAAACAACTTTGGTGTAAAAATACACCAAAGTTATAGAAGAGAAGAGCATCTCGTACTACCTAAGTAAGATCTGCCCTGTTTGGCCAAAATTAAATGATGGTGTTAGTTCAGTACATTTTTGTGACAACTCATAACATAATAACTAAATACAAGCTGTCTCCTAAAGAGCAGAGTGCTTCTTGAAAAAGTTGGAGATCTTTTGCATCTTTTGTGTCATTTGGTCTGAAACAATCAACGTTTAGCTAAACATGCTGTGTGCAGTTTACTGATATCACATTACATCGTTTTCTTGGTGCTGAAATCTAAACTCTTCAAACATTTACACCTCGCCGATGGTTAAAACAGACATTATGTAAGTTTGTGGCAGATGCAATAATGCACGACAAAATCTTTAAAAAACGGAGCACTTGTCTGTAGCAAGTTTCAAAACAATTCACATTGTTTAGTTGAATTCAGGGTTTGAGCTGCAGTATAGACATATTTCTAAGAGTAATTGCACTGTTTCAGCCTGTTTTTGCCTCCTACTGAAAAAAAAAAGGTTTTTGGGATGAGAGTGTGGCGGTTAGGGAGGGACAGCATGGGGGAGCAGGGTCCTCAGATGAAATATAATCTGAAGCCAGGGTAATGCTGAAGCTTAAAAGTGATGTCAGAGGTATTATGACATCACAGGTGCTCTGGCATCACTGGTGGGATCATACTAGACAATAAAATAAATATTTTTTTAATAATGTTTGGTGATATTCTATCATAATTGTTAAAATTATTAGCATAGAATATATTTATTTGAAAAGAAGGCTACAAAATGACATGCATGACTTTGAGTTGACATTTTGCCGAAAGTCACCTTCCTAATTTTGTAAATGTACAACTTTCACTTGATGCTAAGATGCTAAGAACACCAACTTAAAATACCATATCATACATATTCAAACCAATACATATATGGTCAAATCAATAATCAAATATGAAAAGATCAAAAATTTTGGAGCATACACATATGCAAAAGAAAACTTAAGCACTGAAGTCTTGGATTCCTATTTTTCTCATCATCATAAGGGTTAACCCCAAGTAGTGCATCTATCAGAAAAAAAAATACTGGCATGTAATGTTACACACAATATATGCAAATGTTCTTCTTTTACTCGAGACTTAAAAAACAGCTATGCAGTAATTCTGTGTCACACTGGACTGAATGCATTGACAGGAACTGCAAATGTACATCTTGGCGTTATCATTCACACCAGATGTTTTAAAGAAAATGTATGGATATGCTGAGTGCACTTTCATTCAGATCACATATTTCTTGCCTTTTTTATTCCAAGACAAGCTCATAGATAAATCTCTCTTGATCTGATGAGAATATCCAGGTTTTTGATAGAGACTTTCAAGATCACAGTAGGGGATCCAGCTCAATACATTTGGCCATGGAGCACGTGTAAATCCCATCCGTTAATACTCTCTGGGTTGCTGTTACAGGAATGGCAAATCAAATCCGGCCCAAACTAAATCTCATCAGACAGATGTACAAACCAATGACACCGATCAATCAATCAATTAATGTGACTGTAAGAGACACACACACACACACACACACGCACAAACATTTCTGATCAAGGCCTGAAGGCTTTTGAGTCCTAATCACCTATGGGAGTCTTCGACATGGAACACCCACTGCGCCTATGCATTCATTTAAAGTACCACAGCCACTACAGAGGCCTGTTATAAACAATGGTTCTGGCAAAGCATTTTGGACCAAATCTTGATACTAATAAATAAAGTAAAATCCAATTAATATTTTAAGCTAATCATAGCCACAGAGCTGGAGAACACACAAAGACATATTGGAGCCCGCAGGGGGAAAAGGGAGCTTTCTGACTGAAGCTCCCAGTAGACCGAGGTCTCTACTTTTCTCAGATTTAAATTCAAAAGCTCTTGTTTTAAAGAATGCTCTTATAGTCCCAACAATCCATAATTAACCTAGCAAGCTCTTGACAAAAGCAGCACAATCGTTTAGTAAATAGATGACATGAAATGAATATGCCATCATTATGTCTTGGGGATCGTGTAGTGATTACCTCACACATACATGAAATGTTCATGGCTACAGAAGCCATTTGAAAATGTCAATGATCGAGCTACAAAAAGCCAGCTGAGATTATCCTGAATGACTGTGCAAGGTTATTGCTTTTCATCGTGCTAGCATCTAAACACACGAGTTGTTATGAAAGCTATACAATAATAGACGTGCGTGGTTGGGCGTGTGTGATAACTGCCCTGCTCTCTGGCTGTGTATAGGTAGTGGGGGAGGGGTAGCATTCACATTTCCCATCCAAGGATGAGCAACGGTGACTGAGGAGAGCTGAGGAAGGTGGGGGTGGTGGTGGGTGTGCATCTCCATCCATGCCGTGTGCTATGGCCTGTTCATAGGAAGGGGGGAGCACATACTGGCCGTTCACACGTCTGTTTAAAGAGATGGAGGGACAGATGCTTGTCCAAAGTGTCAGGGCCTCGCTTGCTTTCTCTCTCTGACAGTACCACCAACTGCCTCCTCTTACATAACCCCCTCCCCCTCTCCAGGCCCACTGCCTGCCTTTATTGGCTTATTTCTCTCTTTTTCAACTTTAGCATTTTCACCCTACTGACTGCTGCTTTTCCCCCACCCTCATCCATCACTGATTCATTCTCTGTAATTCCAGCTCTTTTCATTCCAATGTAGATACTCCTCGACTGAAACCATGAATGCCAGGTTGGACATTTCTCTACAGAGTTTTTGTGTGGTGCACATTCGCAGCAAGAGAGCAAGGATCCTTCGAAAGGACAAGACCAGATAGGATTCTATAGAGTGGTTTATCCATTAACTGTGCTGTTACGACAACATAAGATTCCTACCTGAATCACGATGCAACATATTAAGATACTAATTTGTTTCATTGTAGTTGAATATGGAATACATATGCTGTAAGTGAGCAGTAGAACAATTAGGGGGTAATACTGATGGAGAGTAAAATCTCCATGTAAGCAATACATGCTTACATAATGACATCTTCTGCTGTGAGCTTTCAAACGTGTGAAACATGAAATAAGCCTCATTGGTCTGGAAGAAAAAGGCTTGCAATAGATTTTACACAAACCAAGAGAACGTGTCAATCTATTTTTGCCTCCTCAAACCTCTCCTTGGTTGTAGTAATCTGCTAATATCAGTCAGGTTGCGGCTCATATGTGGGCTCAGCTCAGGGGGATCTCTTCCACTCTGCCACTGAAATTTCATCCTCCATTTTACCCCTGTGCTTCTTCTCACCTTCCTTCCTCCCATTGCCTCACATTTCTTGCTCAAAACACGATCAGACATAAACGGAGGGGCTACAAACAATGCAGCGGCTTCACTTGCCGCAAATACGAGCCTACATAGACACATACTCATGCACAGCGAGAACCATTCCTTGGATCTCATGCTCACCAAGTTACCCTTCCCCCACCCAAGCTCACTCTCATGCTCGCATACATGCACCTTCCTTAATTAAAGACTGTGCCTCTGAAGCTGTTCTGACCTTTTATCAACTGTGATTTATAAATACGTGTAAATACATGGAGAAAATAGAAACAAAATGGGAGTGCATGTAAAGAGGCAGTTTCATTCACACTGTGCGGCATGTATGACAGGCAGCGGTTAGACACCGATCACTGATGAATCGCTATTTTTTCACATTCATTATATTGTGATTCTTTTGAGTAGAATGGCTTGCTAAAAAACAAAGGCCAAATAAGAAATGGAACTGGAATCAGAGATCGATTTCATCATCTCTTCCTCTACTCTGAGCTAATGAGACACAATCTTACAATTAGTTGATCTATGATAAATCTATTTCCTACATCTAATGTACAAAGTCGGTCTGTAATGTCGGAGTTAACGGCTCGAGAGATAACTTAAAATAATTGCAAACTGCATCTCAGTGCTGCTCCATTGAATGAAAATGCACCATTTTTTGGCCTATGGTAACTGCATCAGCGTAAGCCTTTTGACGACACACACAAGGTGTGTTAAATGTATCAGCATTAACTCATCTGCATCAAACCCCAACATGAAGATCATCTCCATGTGTGTGCAGTGGAACTGGATCAGTCATGCACTGTTCTCCTTACTCTGCTTCCAAAAGAGGAATTACAGTCAACAAATGGGAAAACGGAGGGCTTGAGATGAATACTAAATATGAATTGTCTTCCATAAACCGACAGCTGATGCATGATGGTCTCTATTTTACTACAGCAGCAGCTCATCTGATCCCAGTCATCCCCTGCCAGGCCCCAAAGGTCTAAGCTATCTAACAGAGTGAGGAAGATGAGTTACCTGGTCATACCACTCCCGGTTGGTACAGGTGCACTCGGGCCACCATCCGCCCTGTCCACTGGAGTTGTTGCCGTTTACTTTGGGGCCACCCTTGGATTGGCCCTTTGGGTTGGGACCTCCAGGGCCCCCACCAGACATAATCTTGCCCTTACTTCTCCCCAAAGTGCCCCCTCCTCCTCCCATGCTTCCACCTCCCCCTGAGGCCGGAGGGGGTAAGGTCTGGCCTCCCCCGTACCCAGGCGGGTATCCATAGGGCTCGGCTTGCCAGTCTCCTCCATATGATGGGGCGTCCATCCTACGCAGGGCAGCCATACGGGTCACCTCATAACATTCTGGGCACTTGCAGCAGTGGTGGTGTTTGTGCATGCTGGCTGGGCTGACGCTGAGCTGAGCGGCGTGGCACTCTGTCTCTGCTGCCTCCTCAGATCTCACACAGCAAGCTGTGATCGGCTCACAGAGTGCTAATGCCGATGGAAATAACACTAATCACAGGAATTTCTACAGATTTTCCCTTTTTCGTCAAATCCTGTCACTCTCCGCTTTATTCCTCTCGGGTGTAGAAAAAAAAAGATCAAGAGGGATGGGAAACAGGAAAACAAAAAATACAAAATGGGCACGTAGTCTTTGTCCTCTTGACGTAGAAGATCAAAGGAAATATTCAAAATATTGTATACGACCACACAATCAGAGACCAGCCCCGATGATAGAAATTTCCTCTTGCTTCTCTTGGTTCACAGTGATACGCATATAAATTCATAGATATATATGTATATTCTTTTGTTTATATATCATATATATTTACACACACAAATACATATAAAAATATTAATATAAACAGACAAACACAAATACAGTTATGTACAGGGATAAATGTATATATATATAAATATCTATATGCGTGTGTACAAATATATATATAGATATATAAACAATATGTATAAATAAATGATATCCGCAGATGAAAACCTTCCTCTGTTAATTCTTGGTATCTTCCCGACCCGTCAAAATCTCACGGTTTTCCTCCTGCTTTGGAAATCGTTGTCTTTCTCTCTCTGTCTCTTTTCTCAGCCTGCAGAGAGGAGCTGAGCACTGGATCGCCTCTCAGCCAGCTTGCCCTAGATGTGGATTATTCAGAGGGATGCGAGCAAGCAAGAGGGAGATGGAGAGCGAGAGACACACAGAGAGAGAGAGAGAGAGAGAGAGAGAGAGAGAGAGAGAGAGAGAGAGAGAGAGAGAGAGAGGGAAAGAGAGGCAGGGAGGGAGGGAGAGAGATACGTAGCAGCATCCCTCCAGCACCTCAGCCCTGACAGCCACAGCCAATCAACTGGCAGCGCTGCCATCATCAGCAGCAGCACCAACAGGACTGAGCGCTTCACTAGCTGCTCTTAAAGGGGCCGCAACAGCTCAACCTCACTGCTGCCAGCCTTGGGTGAAAAGGTACTGCTTCACAAATCAAGGCACGATGAAAATATTGTATTTGTCTATTTCCTCAATAAAAAGATCAGGAAGTAGTAGTCCACAGTCTGTCAATGCAGACCCTGATCCACTAATTGTGAGTCTAATTCATGTTTTTCATCAGACCAATGCAGCCAAGATCCAACTTACAGTGAGCACCCCTGTCCCTCCGACTGGTCACTGGTCACCTCCACGGTCATCTCTAGTTCAGCCTCGGACTTAACTTTCTCTTTCTTGTGCAAGTGAGTGGCAACCCCGGGCTCTGTGTCACAGCACACGTCTGTATATAATCTCACAATGGAAGCAGGTGCAGCAGATGAAAATCCTTTTTTCTCCTGGGTATCACTAGACCTGCCTCTCAACAGTGATGCCTTTGAATCACGCTGCATTACTTGACATCGCTCTCTACCGATCTTCCTTTTTTTTTAGTATTACTACTGGCAAAGCAGCACTGCTGTTGAATTCATTTTATTGTTAAGTCCTGCCCATGTGCAGTACTGAGTCAAAAATAAGCACAGTGAGAGAAAACTGCACTCCTGAAGCCTCGTTTAAGGACCATAGGGGAAATATTTCATGTTCACAATGATGACATCAACACATGTGTACAAAACCAACAAGATTACACGCTTGGGCTTTCGAGTGGGTGGAGGAAGAGATTGAGAGCGAGGATGTGTGAGGGGGAAAAAGAGAGAAGGAAAGACTATATGGCTTTCATGTATCTGTGGCAGTTATATTTTCAGTAATGCGATTGGACTGCCTGTGAACCGTTTTTCATGCGTATAAATTTGTGGGTTGATCACAGCTAGATATAAAACATCCCGACACTGAGGGTGAAGGTTTATTTTTTAGAGACCTAAGAGGGAATGTTACAGTGTCGCCATTAAAACCCTGCATATATGCATTATTAATTAAATGTGACAGGGAACTGAGCTGGATGTGTCTGCATGGGGGAAAGAGTACATTTGTACATATACATATACATGTCTGCACGTTACAGTGCTAATACACAAATGCCTTTTCAGTGTTTTGAATAAGATTTAGACCTAGTGCCTTTAAATGGTATGTATATTAATGTCTATCTATGCAACATTTCTATTAAATTGAGCAGGATTTTGGGGAGAGGGCGCACTACATAGTGTTGCAGCCCTACCAGGAGGCACACACAGCAGGCTCAGTGACAATGAATTACATGCAACACTAACTCACTTCATTATAATGATATTCTTTCACTGTAACATAGAGAGATATGCCAAACAGAGAGAAAAAAGAGGAAGAACTTTGGCATTTTTAAAGAGAGACTAGAAACCACTGAAAGCCTCAAGTTACATTGTTGGATGCAGCCACAAACCCTGCTGAAGCCAATCAGAGCGGTGAGGCGGGTCTTCGAGGCAGCGCCTTGAAAGGACGATGTAAGCATATCGATCACAGCACACATGACCGAGCACATGTTGCAACCATCCTTCCCTAGACTCACTCTATCCATCTTATAAACTGTCCACATTGCATTTACCACACAGAGGGTTTGCAGTTAAAAAAAAAAAATAAACATAACACATGCTGTACGGCTCACAAAATGAGGGAATGACAAGCAGGGTACACAAAATAAAGGCAGGAGAGATGGACAGAGAAAGATCCCCTGCGCTGAATGAACACAGATATGTCATCTGTATGGTTTGCGTACACACACACACATACACACACACACACATACACACACACACACACACACACACACACACACACACACACACACACACACACACACACACACACACATCTGCGACATGAACTGTGTATATAGACATATTTGGTACATCTAGGGGAAAAAACCTCTCCCTTTAAATATTACATAAAATAAAATATATAAAGAATTTGGTAGGTCATTTCAGAGCCAATCAATTGCTGTATCAGAAGGATAGCAGGAAGAGGAATACAGGAAGTTAATATGCACTAATCATATTAGAGCTATTACAGGAAAGAAAAGGTCTTGAAGGTTAATGTATGTCGTATAAGATCTAATTTTACAACGTAACTTTGTGGATAAAAACATCTAGATTATCTGTGTTGATCTTTCCTTTATGTTTTAATCACTAAAGACATGTAATGTTTAACTTCTTCTTCTGCTTCTTTAAGAGTAAACATTTCAGGAGAGTGCTGATAATGTGGAATATAGGCAATTGAACCTTTAAAGTGGGCATAAAACCCACATTAGTACAATATAGTGTAATGAAATACCATAGCCCTGCAATAAATACAACCTTTGTGCAGATTATGTTCAATTTTTGTTGTGACTGTGTAGCCGAAGTTTTTGTTAGACTCAATTACACTATTATTTTTCAGGTTGTCGTTTGCAGTGTCCTTGTATTAGATTACATGATATTGTCAAATTTAATCTGCAGTTTATAACGTAATAAAACTGTCACCTATATAAGATTATTTTTCCATTTGTGACACAGTGCCAAGTAGAAAAAGCAATATTCAGTTACTGGCATTTCTTTAGTGGCTAGACATAAATACTAGAGGCGAGAACATGTAAAACCACCAAAGAAATGTAGCAGTCTTTTGGTTTATCTTCAATCGTGTGGACACTTTCTCCACTTTCAAAGATTAGTGAAAAACATGTTGTCATAATTACTAAAACCACGAATTGTCACAAACACCGGAACAACACTGCGCAGCAGGGTATGATTGAACTGTTTAAACTCTGACTCTTACAAATTTAATCTATCCTGGAGGAAATACAATAAGAACAACTTGGCTTTAGTAGACCCAGAAGAATAGCAATCTTGCCGGACTAATGGCAATTTATATAGATTTTCTATAGAAAAACAGACATTAACCATGTGTCCATGCACAAATATAGTGTATACATACATGCATGAGTGACTGGTGTTTGTGTGTGTGCAGTCCTTGAAGAATATTGTGCCCAATTAAACAGCTTGGACTGGAAAGGAGTGGATCAACAGCATTAGGTGATTTATCTTGTGAAATGAAAGCGGTAACCTTTGACCTGCTGTTGACAAATGAAAAAGAAGGGCCTGTGATTTATGGCATAAACGAGAAGATTATCCTGCACTTTTGAACAGAGATGCTTCCCCGCAACCCACCTTGAAGCTTCCTCAACACTATCAGCTCAGCATCAGCCTGCACGGCGCTTATTACATAAACCCACCTGGACATCACACAGACAAACACACACACACACACACACACACACACACACACACACACAGACACAGACACAGACACACACACACACACACACACACACACACACACACACACACACACACACACACACACACACACAAACACATATACACACACATGCTATTGTAATGAGCATTACAACCCCCAACCACAGCACACACCATGTATTGAGCTTTTCAGTCATTTCTAGGTATTTCTCAGAGAAGCTATGTGACTACTCCTTTGTCACCTGACCGGATGCAGCACCATGAAAGGACAGTCGGTAGTGAGGCAGTCTTAAAGAGACAGCTCCATATCAACACGTACTAAGCTGCTCTACTGTAGCCTTAACTAACTGCAGGAGGGGGGTGAGGAGGAAAGTCTTAAAAGTCTCACTCAGGTATCATTGCATCTTAGCAGAATAAGAATTCACTTGTTTCTTCCACAAACAACAGATGTTGAAAGGAATAAATCTTTAGGAGAATCTTTACAGTTAATGCTTCCACCGTTCAATGAATCATAGCTCTGAGGGGTGGCGGGGGAAGCCAAAGACAGAATGCTGCTTCATTCTCTCGGTCAGCCAGACCAAGGAGATAATCATCAGTTTTGTACTTTAAGCCAATGTAACCTGCTCAGGAGCCTCCATGATGCTCTCACAGCGATGCAGATGCAGAAAACAAAGGCTACACGGCTAAGACTCCTATTAATAGGCCTCAGTGGCAGAAAACAGCTGCTCCACCACACACACACACACACCAAACACAGCACCTCCAACTGATGGAATAATAAGAGAGAGGAGCATGCACATTGAGCAAAATGAGGAGTGGAGGGAAATGAGGAACACAAGAGTGGGAGATTATATCAGAGTTGCATGGCTAAGGAACAGTGTTTGGCGTAGACTTTGTACATGCATAAAAAGACAGAAGCAGAAAGAAAGAGAGCTATGGAATGGGGTCCAAGTAGGAGGTTAAGAGATAAGCTGAAAACCAAGGAAGCTGAATGCAGTTGATAAAATACGATGAAGGTGCTGTAGGTCCACGACAGATGCCATAACTGAGGAGAATCAAAGCTAAGGTGCCCTATGTGTGGGCAGAAATGTGATGACTAGAGGGGGCATTACTGAAGCATGGTGCTGAACAGAAGGGGGAGTAAAAATAGAGAGAAGAAAATAGAGAGATGCCGAGAAAACAACAAAATGCTTATGTGTCCCTGAGTGCATAGGAATGCAAAATAAACTCTGTAATTACCCATTCACCTTGTCACAGAGAGCCATGCATGTGAAATCAGTGTGCTTGCTGAGTGTGCATCATCACGATTGTGCTCAATGCGTGTATGGTGTAAAAAGCAGAGCAGAAAGAGAGAGTGAGAGTTAAAAAAATAAAAACAAAGACACGAATTAAAAGAGGAATGGAAAAGACAGGATGAAAAACAGAGAAGCGAGGAGAGAGATAGATAGAGAGAGTCAGAGCAATCTGTAGGGATGCAGGCGGGGGAGGAATGTGGTTTCCATGGCAACCAGAGGAAGGCTGAGCTCTGGGTGTCCGTTCCAGCTCTGCACTGCACCGGCCCTCGCCTCTCAGCCGCCTTGCTCTCACTCTCCAGTCTCCCCCACTATATCTTTCTCTCTACACCCCCCTTCTCTCTCTCTCTCTCTTTCACTTCTGTTCCCTGTGCCTCCTCTGCTCCCTAACCTTCCTCCTTCATGTGATAGAGGGAGTCACAGACGTGCGCACACACACACACACACACACACACACACACACACACACACACACACACACACACACACACAGCTCCATATTATCCAGAGTCAACCTGTACTGTCACCGTATCCTTATGCAGACATTATCATACAAGCACATTTAATCCATGTGCTCACAGCCTGCATCTCCCTCTCTTTTACCCCATCCAAACCCCCTGATCCTCATAACCCCACCCATTGCACTAGTTCTGGGCTCAGCTGAAAAGCCAACGCCTGCGGCCACTGTGCTACCATGTGCCACTGGGTGTGTTGTAATGGGAAAGGCATGTGAACACAAGGGCTTTTAAAAACGCTTAGGACCACGGCTAGCCTATGAGACATATCTCTATCATGACTGTTGATCATCTATGCAGCAGGTTACCCACAATTCTTAAAGAAATTGTTTGACATTTTGGGAAATACCCTTATTGCCAAGAATTAGATGAGAAGATGGATACCAACCACACTCTCATGTCTCTGCGCTAGAGCAAACACATGGTTAGCTTAGCTTAGCATAAAGACTAGAAACAGGGTGATACAGCTAGCCAAAGGCAACAAAATAAGACTATGATGATCTTTAAAACTCAGTTATTAACACATTATATCAGATTTGTTTATTCTGTATAAAAAACAAAGTGCTAGAAAAATAAGAAATAGCACATAACCCCTCATAAATTTTAATCAATCATTTTTATCTACAGATCTGTACGAGCATAATAGATGCACATTTTCATTGTAGGTGTTGAAATACTGAAGAGAAAGTTTATTTATTTTTAGCATGAAATATTAACAATAATCAATAATCAACACAGATTATTAACATATTCCATTAAACTGGTCACACAAATCCCTAGAAATCAATCCCTGGACTCCTTAAACTGCTTTGTGATTTAGCATTCATGTCTCAACATCAATACATTTTTCAAAGGTCAACCTTTATGAACAATAACAAATGTTTCATGATGCATGCTAAGGCACTTCTGTGATGCCTCAGTAAACTGTCATGGTGAATGCGTAATCATCACATCAACGGGCTCATTAGTATTTGCTTATATTAGTAGCAGCTGCCTTTTCTAAAGCCTGAATAGAATCACTGAGGACAAGTTGTGTTCAAGAGACCGCTAGGAAATTCATGTTTTCTTTGCTTTACTCACCTTTGGCACGTCGACATGAGATAGAGTCACCAGGCCAGAAACTCGCTCCACTTTGTGGGGGCTCCTCCTGCTGGTCACTCGCACCAGAGACACACCTTCCTCCTCCTGAGTGAAGAGTGAATCAAATCTTATTTTAAAAAAACAAACTCCTCCGACAATGATCAGGACATACTTGTGGACACCAAAGATGACAATCATCACCAACGTCTTGAAAGGAGTAGAGAAATTCCCTCATTTGCTTTCTTGCTGAGAGTTACTGTAGATAAGACGTCACGCTTGTAGATAGAGTCACAGCAGCAAACACAATATTTTTCTTAGAGGTGGTTAAAAGAGTCTTTAAGGATTCTGGAAATATCTTCATAAAAGCCATGAGGGTAAAATCAGATGCTTAGATCTGTAACTCGGATGTAATGGCACTACATGAAAATATTAAGCTAGAACCAGCAGGCACTTAGCTTAGGTTAGCTTAGCATAAAGACTGGAAGCAAGAAGAAATAGCTAGCCTGGCTCTGTCTAAAGGTTTTAAAAATCTGCCTACCAGCACCTCTAAAGCGCCCTTATTAACACATTATAACTTATTTGTTTTTATGATAATTTGTGGTTTCACAGAGGGTAACATACTGGAGTTATCTCTTGGTCTAAACAGCGCCAGGGCTAGCTGTTTCCCGTTTCAGTCTTTATGCTAAGCTAAGCTAACTGGCTGCTAATTCTAGCTTCATATTTAGCGCACACAAATGAGAGTGATATCAATCTTCCCATCTGTCGGCAAGCAAGAGAGTAAGCTTATTTCCCAAAATGTTGAACCATTCCTTTAGTGTTGTTTGTGGGTTGTCACAATCAGCACTTAAGAACAGAGAGGAGCTAGTCCAAAAAATATAAATAAAAGCATGGTTAAAGAAATTGTACTGTACTGAAAGGAGAGTACCCTTGCAAAATCAAAATTTTAAGAATAACACACACCAACACTGTGCTAGAGCCTGCTAGAGCAGCACAGAACTGGACCAGATGGTTCACTCCATGTCATATTTCTTGACAAATGAAACTAATACAGCCAATATAAAAATCGTCTACTGACTGTGGGCGGGGATACACAAAGTCTACAGTACCTGACATTCACTGAGTTAATTCCCACAGTTTTGACCACACAGAACCTCAACTGACAGCAGACTTCCAAACAAATAAATAGTTACAGCAGAACAGCCCCAAAGATTTTCCAAACAGGTGGTGCCCTCTCTCTCGGCAAATTAAAAAGATGCTCAATTTAAGAGGACATGAGCAGAGTGCTCACCAGAGTTGCAACACAACACAACATTTTTCTAAGTTGTTGCACTCTTTGACGGCTCCATTTCCACATGGCAGCCCTGACAGGCAGCTCAACTGACACCCGCTGAGCCCGCTCTGTCTAATAGCGGCAGGAGTATGCCCTCTGCACTGTACACACATGCTTACACACTCACATACACGTACAAAATTGTGCAGACATATTTGAAAAAAAAGTCATACATTTTTTTTAAATGTATTACAAGTTTCAGTTTCTTCTTGGACATTACTTTCTTAGTTATTCCAGGATTATTATAAAATAAAAAAAAGGTTCTTGCAAATTAAAACATTATTATGAAATACAACCAGACTACTAAAAACAGCTTCTTCGCTCACGGTTTCTTTCCTTTCTTTTCCAAAGGAGCTATTCTCCACTCTCACCTGCTACTCTGCACCAAATCAGGGAATTTGCAGACTCATTTAGTTTCCCACCCATCCTCCACTCAGGTGATAACATGGCTAGAATACTGATGAGCACCTCACTCGTGTCCATTAAGCAGTTCTCAAACTTCCCCTTCTCTCTCTCTCTTTCCAGGACTGTGTCTGGGCCCCACAAGCAGCTGGGATCGAGAGGGGGAAGGATGTGGGGAAGGACCAGGAGCTATGCTGCACTGAATTAGAAGCTCGACAGGGTGGATCACAGAATACACAGAGAGGAGCTTATGATGGCAGAGTCAAGTTTAAACCACAGTCATAGTTTGCGGGGTTTTTCTATGGTAGTGACAGATTATGAACATGTGGCACTGCAATTGACCGTATGCGTTTCAGCATCAAGGAAGTGCACCGACTCTATTATTTTGTCTTTTAACGTCCTATCTTTATGGGAAGAAGGAATATGTCACGCTGTGTGGATTGACATTTGCTGCTTGCCATCACCTTTACCTGCATTTTATCAAACATATGACCAGTTTTATAATACAATGTACAGCATGAACGACTGACAGAGATGAACAAACAGTTCAGTTCTCCCGCACAGCTCTGGGATCAGATCGTCATGGATCAATAGTTAGCAAAGAAATTAGACAAATGGTTAAATAATTAGCTAAAAGAAATGTATAAATGGCTGAGATAGATATCTTAAAGTAATGATATCGTTATAATTATATGGTAAGTAGTTTTTGCTAGCTAAATGTAATTGGTGTATAGTTGAAATAATCAGCCTCTGCCTAAGTAGTGTGAATGCAAACTGATCTAAACATCCAATCAATTGTATGTGTATAACAGTATTCAACCTAAATCATCCACAAATATTGACTTGTATATAATTAATTGTGATAACACATGATGAAGGGGTTCTTCAAACAAAGAAAGGAGCCACTGGACTAATCCTTCATGTTAGAGGTCACAATTCTTGCAAATACTTAATTGTTTTTATATCAGAAAATAGATTGTTGATATGTTCCCTACTAAAATATGTCATTTACAGAATGCATTAGAATCCTTTCTGTTGAAAATAATGTCACTCGCTCAAGCTTTACGTGATGAGGAACAGTCAACACAGTCTTTTGCTCTAAAGCGTCCATTTAAATTACAAGTCTATTGTAGTTCCCCTGTTCAACTGGCTATATATAATCCAGTTTAGACTTAGCACATGAATTTCACAAACATATTGCCATTAAGTGATTGACTGGAGGGAGGGGCTGTTAAGCACAAAGGAATAATATTAGATTAAAGTTTTCATCTCATGTGAGGATTGAATTGCGTAATTTTAACTATCACCTTTATACCTAAAAACCACTAAAAAAGGATTTGCACTATACATGATGTGCACATCACGTGCATATATGCAAGAATCGATTTATTGAGCTATGTATGAACCATCAACCAAACGTGCAGGGTGGGTCAGTCAAATCCACATCCTCCTGCTACATGTTTTGCCCTGTTCACAGAAAAGTGGATCAGAGAGGTGACGCCCCTAACCCAATGGTTGATGTCACATTCACTGTAACAAGTGACCAATCATAAGTTTTTTTTAATTTATTTATTTAACCATGCAAGTAGAGCTTAGATCGGCCCAAAAAATCAAGCCCGAACCTGCCAGAGCCCGAGCACGTTGCGTCCGAGCCCGGCCCGGCCCGACACATTAACTGTAATTATGAGCCCGAGCCCGATTTAAACCCGACAATTTTTTAATACGTGGGCCGTTATAACTGACGTTCTCAACTACAATTCAGAGTTGTTTGAACTGGAGAAATCTGTTTAGAATAATACAACAAGGACGAAGCATGTAAACTGCGCTGTTTGTTTAGAATGGAACGGATCGCAAGTGGATCCGAATGAAGAAACGTAAAAAAAAAAAGAAACAATGATGAACAACATATTGTTGTCACTGCCCACGACTTGTTTAAACTGCTTCCATACCTCCGACTTTCCTCCACACTTGCTCAAAGTTAATTCTCCTGTTTTTCTTGTTTTCTTTACATCTTCAAGCTCCCGGTGTGATGCGTGCGAGAGGAGGAGACTCCGCGCATGAAGTGCTGCATTTTGTAACTGCAGCCTAACTTTTGTACACATTTGTTACTTTTATATAGCCTATATATATTTATTATATTTCTGATTATGGCATAGCTATCTCCCCACCCAAATAGGGTAATAAGTTAATGGATAAAAAAAAAATAAAAATTGCTTGATCAAGGGACCGGCCCAGGCACGGTCCGGCCCAGGCGCGGCCCGGCCCAGGCACGGTCCGGCCCAGGCGCGGCCCGGCCCGGCCCGGCCCGGCCCGAGGATGTGGCGGAAAATAACGGCCCGAGCCCGACCCGAGGTCCGGTCGGGCTCGGGTCGGGCTCGGGCTTGGGCCGAGAATCTAAACTCTACATGCAAGTCATTGAGAACAAATTATTATTATTATTTACAATGGCGGCCTGGCATCAGAAGGTCCAAAATGACCAGACAGAAAATGGACAAGGAGGTACCGTGGGACAAACCCAGTGGTCAGGCACAAGCACAAAGAGGAAATGTCTTACTAAAAAAGACATACTTTGTCCCTTACGTTAACAAAGACAACCACCTGGGGTGTCTTGGTGGCCCCCCTGGTCAGACGTGAGTACCATAAAACCGCATGCGGCCGGGGCCAAGGACCTGTGTTACACGTTGTAAGGTCTTTCTTTTCCTGCATGTCTGTATCTCTACTGTAAATTTAAAAAAAGAAGGCCTAATGCCCAAAGTTTAATCTTTGATATTTAGAGACTTGATCAGCACACTGTATGTCTCCAGATACATTTCAGCTTGCTGAAGAGCTTGTGTGATACATTAAAACCCAGAAAAGCTTTAAAACCAATTTCTAGTGGGCTTTTTTCACCGCTGTGATAAGTATTTGGAGTTGACAGTGAATGGTTGTCTTACAACATTACCAAGACTCCAATCCTCTAAAGCAGGGAACTTCAACGTTTTTTTTAAGCCAAGGACCCCTTAAATGAAAGAGAGACAGAGCAGGGGCCCCTTACTACATATATTGTACAAAATGAAATTGCATATTAAACTGGGCCCACCATAACGTGCCCACCATAACGTGCACCATAAAGCCTTTTCACATACCTTGTTATAATACTAAGCTATTAAAATAATTGTTAGCATGATTTTATAAATCATGTTTTCATATTAAACATACATGTGGCACAGTGAATGAACTGTATCTGTGGATGGCCATGGTGACTACCTTACCTATAGGCCAGAAAGCCTATCATCAGTGGGGATTTATATTTTCTAATAATATGTTGGATTCATGTTAGGACTTTTAAATTTATTTTTTTTAACTTTCAAAAATTACAATAATAACAATAATTTGGAGCCCCTGCATTGACTCTGAGGACCCCCTAAGAGTCCCAGACCCCCTGTTGAAGATCCCTGCTCTAAAAGCAAGATAAGGGCTCATTCCTATTTCTGTGGTAGAGTGTGGAGAGTATATTTGTAAGGAACTGCTAATATTACATAAATAAACTGTTGCACACTCTCACACCTCTAAATAAACTGACCTCTAAATAAGTTTAATACAGACCAAAAAGAGAACAGTAAGCGGTAGAAAATGGCCTGTTGCTTTTCCTCTTAGAATAAGGGTCTTTGAGGCTTCTTTCAGGCCCACATAATTTGATTAAATTAGTCTGATGATTCAGTGGAAGAATCCAGTTTGTTAATTCAAAAGGAATCAACGCTGGCCATTGTGCCTGAATTCCAGTTTTAAAAATTACATATGAAAATTTGTGCTAAAATTTTCATTCATTTTTTTTGGCATCAAAATTAATTTGTACCCCCACGTACTGCACATAGACTAATGTTGCGTGACTGTGACTGCAGACAAATAACCAGACACACACACACACACACACACACACACACACACACACACACACACACACACACACACACACACACACATAGCAGAAGCGTTTTCCTAATCTCTGCTCAAAAACAGGCCAGGGATCATTCAGTTAATGGGCTATAGAAGTCAGCCAAAGATCAATTTCATTAACATTTTGGCAAAGCTGAAGGAAAGTTGTGAGGCAATATTAAATCATGCAAGTGACATGAAGTAAGGGGTTCCTACCCATCCAAAGGCTATTAGGAGATCAGTGACATGGAACTACAAACAAAATTATTCATACTTTTAACCACTGTGTGGACTTTGTGATGCTCCTCAGTAAACATCTGAATATGGTTTAAATCTACACAAAATGCAGCTTTTCTCTCTTCAATTCAATTGTTGAATTTTGTGTCCTACACTAAAAATATTTTAAATAACCATGTAACTGCAAGCACTTGTTATAATAAAAGGACTGGCAGACTTAATGAGAGCAGCCCACTGATGAGCAAATGGTAATCAGGGCTCTTTTGAGTCTGTCTAATTTCCTCTTCTCCCCTCTACCCATGTGTCCCCTCCCTGACACTAACTCACCAGGTTACAGTCATAGCCAGCGTGACTCATGATAACATTTTCTACGTGTAGGAGTGCAAGGTACACGGGTAGTGACACCTTGTGTTGGCTGCAGAGTAACCTTTTTGCGCAGCCAAGGAGGAAAAGCACGGCACACAGCAGCATGTGTGACGCTAGATACAATGTAAACATTAAGCATATTTTCTCCAATCTATAATGTGAAGAAGGAAAATTACCTCCCACGCATCCTGCCTGCTGTCTTCTTTCACAACAGTTTGTTCTGTGTTCAGTTGCAAGGTCACCTCGTAACACTCTTGAATATCTGTGAGAAAAAAAAAAACAATTAGCTTTTTTTTCTTTACTTGGATCATTACAAACAGATGTTTATGGTTTTTTTCCCTTTATCTCTTGTTCATAACTTCTCAGCCTTCTCTTTGGTTGAGCAAAAGAATGCAGTGATCAATCATGGACACATCGGATAGTAGATCTGAATACAATCTAAGATCAAGTAGATACATAGTGTATGATGTTCCACAAACTAAAACAGAGTTTGGCAAAACTGCTTTTAGTTACAGTGCTCCAACTTCATGGAATGAGTTGCAAAATCAGCTAAAACTGCAGGTTTTTATTTCACATACTGAATTCAAGTCCTACCTAAATCAAATATATCAACATTCCTGTCCATCCCTGTCTGTCTGTTATTTGTTGTCTGTTAAAGTGTATCCTCTATGTGCTGTCTTCTTGGCCAGGGCTCACTTGTAAAAGAGATTGTAATCTCAATGTGATTCTTTTCCCCGGTAAAATAAAGGTAAAATAAAAAATAAAAAAATAAAAATCTGGGAGATGTTTTCCTCAGTGGTGCACTGGGTGAAACGTGGGGGTGGGAGTCGTCTGTTTACATGGAAGTTATGTCTCCACATTTGCAAGCGCTCTTCTTATCTTGTTGCTATAACTATATGACTCAGGTACTGACTGAGTAAATCATTAACTTAGTGTCTAAGAGTCCCACATTATAATATTTCATACTACCTGAACAATGTGCATCATTTTGATTATTTTAGTTCAACATCATCATAGATCAAATACACTGCAGGTCATTTCCAGTCTTGTTGCTTTGAAGCTCCATTTTATGGTGAGGGTACATGAGCACCTATACATGTTGAATAAATGTAGACACTGCCCCCTAGCTGAGTGGTGGGCAATTCATACCCTGTATGCTTTGATTTGAGTGCTGTAGAAAGGGAAGTTGGTTTTTATAAAAGGTATTTCCTGAACTTTCACATTAAGGGATGTAAAATGATGCTTCAAACTTAATGTGAGGAATGTGACTTTCATATATTTATTTAATAACATGTCATTTGGTGAATCTAGGGGTGTAAAAGCAGAAATAATATTGACAAGAAAACTTGACTAAAAGTCTAAAGCCATGCCAGCAGCTCTGTTAGGCTGTACTGTGGCACACAGGGCTTTGAGCTAAATGCTAACGTCAGCGTGCTAACATGCTCACAAAGACGAAGGTAACATGCTGGTGTTTATTTAGCAGGTATAATTTGTAGCCACGTTTCCCATCTTAGATTAGCGTGTTAACATGCTAACTCTTTCTTAAGTACCACAAAATACTATGAGAGTAGCATTATTTGCTGACATCTCAGTGTGTCTTTTAAAGTTTTTCCTTTTATTTCCAGACTCCACTCCTCCATTCTCCTCCCTTCTCTTCTCGTCTCCACTCATCACCTCTTGGCTCATTACACGCCCATGTTCTGTGGTCACCTATTGAGTGGCAGCCATTTGATGAGAATGCACTGGGACAACTTTGCTGATGTCACATGCAGGCTTGGTTACTGCACTGCTGACATAAAGAGGAGAGTTCATCAACTTCCCAAAGTTCAATGTCAGGGAAATGAAACCTGACACATTTAAAACATCTCTTTTTTTATTATTAACAATGTGAATCTTTTGTTGAAGCAGAAAGAAAGAAAGCTCAAAGAAAGCTCTGCACTCTATGTGTGTTTGTGTGTTTGTGTGTGTGTGTGTGTGTGTGTGTGAGACAGAGAGTCAGTATGCCCCAACAAGATACTGTGAGAACAAAAGTGTAAGAATGGGGCATGTGACTCATCACTGTGTCTGAATGTGGAGGAGTGAAGCCAAGTGTGGGCAGAGGAGTTTGTTGCCCAGCTGACTAAAGAGCAATCTCACTTACACAAACTCTTATATCTATGCAGACACACACATGCTGTAGGGCCTACCTGCATATACACACTTACGTATACAGGCACAGACATTCACACAAATACCCACGACACTGGAACAAATTGCTATACATAGGGTCCAAAATAACTTTTTGGTCTATCTGCCAATGGAAAAAATTTACCGGCAAAAAATATTTTTCAACTGGCCATAAAACTGCACAAGATACAATTAAATTAGGGCTGTCAATCGATTAAAATTTTTAATCTAATTAATTACATACTCTGTGATTAATTAATCGAAATTAATCGCATGCATAATTAACGGTGCCTGAACCGATACTTTTTAAGAAAGTAAAAAAAGAAAAGAAAAAAAAGGGTACTAAACAACAGTTGGTGACATTAAAGAACGGCTTGTTTATTGCTAAGGCCATATGGTCAAAATTAAATGATTTAATAATAATGTATAACAATAACAATAACTTATTTCACTAGTAAATTGCTGTTGAATGACAAAAACAACCACCAGATGGGAAAAGGACATTTACAATAACTTCAAATGCACCACGAGGCTGTAGTTTACCAGTTTCATTGAACATTGTCTGTTTTGTTTTTCCGACGACAACTGCAGATTGTTACATACCGGTGTTGAATCCTCTACAGTAAAACACAGTCAAACTTTACACCGTTTAGCGTTAGCTGTCAGCATTTTAACCATGTTTAATCCAGCTACTAGCTAGCAGTAGGCTAACGTTAGCTGCTGTTGAGTATAGTGTTAACTAGCGTCACATGCAGCGGTGTTTGTGTTGTCTGTATCGTCTTCAGAGCACCAGAGAGAAGTGCAGACATATCAGTGGCACCAGATTTCGGTAGCCAGGGTTGGCAGGAAGAAGATTTTTACAAGTAAATGTTCCAGTTAATGATCCAGGCAGCACATTCTCGTCTCCCTCCTTCATTTTACAGTCCAATGGTGGCTAGAACGGCTCCGGGTCAAACGTCAAAATGGAATGGATTAATCTGCGTTATTTTTTTTAACGCATTATTTTTTCTCAGATTAATTAATCGAAATTAACGCGTTATTTTGACAGCCCTAAATTAAATAAATCATTAAAAACACGGTAGCTCGGGTACTTTTCACCAACAAACCAACACTGCACTAATTTCTGTTATACCCAAAAAAGGGCAAAGATCTTACAGAGTGCTCAAATTACAGACCTATCAGCCCCATTGGGACACTGAGCACTCTCGCTTAGAACGCTTTATTGAGAAGCTAGTCCACCCCGACCAATCAGGTTTCATACCAAAGCGTCATGCTGCAGACAATGTACGCAGACTATTTCATGTAATAGAAGAAGCCAAAAACCTTCCAACAACGGCAGCAGTTTTATCAGTGGACACGGAAAAGGCTTTCGACCGCCTAGAGTGGAACTACTTGTGGCAAGTAATGGAGAGGCTTGGTTTGGGGGCCAAATTCATTGACATGGTGTGTACTTTATATGCGAATCCCACAGCCATAGTCTCGCGACAGGGATGCCCGCTTTCCCCCATGCTGTTTGCAATCTCTCTTGAACCGTTAGCCCAAGCCATAAGGCAAAATAAAATCTGTAATGTCCAAATTAAATCCAATAGTAGCTCAATATCATTATTTGCAGATGATATTTTGTTGTACATCTCTGATCTTGAGGACTCTATTCCAAAAATTCTTAAGATCTTCTATGAATTTGGCTCAATCTCTGGCTATAAAATTAACTGGAATAAATCTAATCTTCTTTTATTGAACAACAGGCATGTGGCATCAGTCAGTGTTACAATGCCAACCCATAGCAAAATTACATACACGCATCGCTACAGCGAGTTGTCCAGGACAACTATGAAACTATATTAAGTAGTGTTCAAAGGGATCTGGCCAATTGGTCTGCGCTGCCGGCATCACTACAGTCCAGGATTGCTGTTGTTAAAATGAACATAGTTCCTCGTGTGAATTTCTTAAGTACAATGATCCCCTTACCCGCACCAATACATTTCTGGGAGAAACTTGATACCTTAATTCGGCAGTATATTTGGAACAATAAACAACCTAGGCTAAAATACTCTACCCTGCAACGTACCACAAACACGGGAGACTTGGCCCTCCCCAACCTTAAAGTGTATCACAGAGCCTTTCAGCTATGGGCCCTCAGAGTGTGGATGGACCCCTCATCTACAGTTCCATGGAGAGAAATAGAGCAAAACCTCACTGGAAGTCTAAGACTGCAAGACCTTGCCTTTGCAGGTGTGTGTCCAAAAAAGTGTATGCTAGCCTATGGCCCTATTATCACAACATTGACCAACTTTAAACAGGTGGAGGAGCAACTACGCTACACCAATAAGTGGCATTTGAATACCCCAATATGGCACAATGCACACTTAATGTCTGGTAACAAACCCTTTGCTTGTAAGCAGTGGAGTGACTGAGGTATTTATACTTTAGACCAGCTATTCAATAAGAAAGGTATGTTGAGTTTTGAAGACCTGAGATAGAGCTGGGCAATATATGGATATTATATCGATATCGTGATATGAGATTAGATATCGTCTTAGATTTGGGATATTGTAATATCGTAATATGGCATAAGTGTTGTCTTTTCCTGGTTTTAAAGGCTGCATTACAGTAAAGTGATGTCATTTTCTGAACTTAACAGACTGTTATAACTGTTCTAATATTTGCCTTTGCCCACTTAGTCATTATATCCACATTACTGATGATTATTTATCAAAAATCTCATTGTGTAAATATTTTGTGAAAGCACCAATAGTCAACACTACAATATCATTGCGGTATCGATATCGAGGTATTTGGTCAAAAATATTGTGATATTTGATTTTCTCCATATCGCCCAGCCCTAACATGAGAGCTAGTTTTGAGGTCCCCAGGACATCTTTCTATCTTTATCTTTGCTTAAGATCAGCCCTAAAATGTTATGGAGTGCCAAGGGGAAACAGTCTTGAGGTGCACCCAGTCATTAAATGGTTTGTTGATTTTCCTGTGAGAGGATTAGTGTCCAAGATTTATGCTAAACTGATGCAGGTATCCATAGGAGAACTCCCAATAGTAAAGAAATGGGAGCGAGAGCTGAGCCCTGAGGGGAACGCAATTAATTGGGAGACAGTTTGGGACAACATTTTCCACTGTTCCAAGAACCCAAATCACCAGTATATCCACTTCAACATATGTCATAGGACATATTGGACTCCCCAGAAGAGATACGTCTCTAAAGTCATTCCCACTCCCTATTGCACGTTCTGTCAACATGAACAAACTGGAACTTTCCTGCATATGGTCTGTGTCTGTGCATATGGGAGTGTGAACAGGTGCATGAGTTCTGGAATAAAATAACATCAATAATATCTGATGTGATAGGATGTCACATTCCTACTGACCCGATTGTTTTGTTACTTAACGACGACTCTAAATTACACTTGCTTGGGAGACAGAGGAAAATTTGGCTAGTCGGCTCAACTGCAACCAAGAAAATGATAGCTCAATGCTGGCCCCCCCCCCCCCCCACTCACTTAGTATAAAACAGTGGTTGCCGTATTTTCTAGACATAGTTATGCTTGAGATCTCTACAGCAAGGATTAACAAAGCTAAATCATCAACTATCAACCTATGGAAAAGTGTAGCAGCACAAATATCAGACCTAATGAACTCAGCGCCACAAGAACTAGAGGAGAGTGACTAGGCAAGGTGTGATTTACGTTTGTTTATTTGTTTTATTTTCCGCAGAGGGTGGGGGGTGGGTGAGGGTTTTTGTTCTTGTTCAGTTTGTGTGTCTCTGTTCTGTATGTCTGCATATAAAAAACAATAAAAAGTTGATCTAAAAAAACAAAAAAAAAACACTGTAGCTCATTGTTTTTCTGTCATAAAACGCTGATCTCTCCCCACACCCTTATCTGTAGAGCTAGCCAGCTGCTGTAGCTAGAAATGAGAGCACTGAGAACCGAAACAGTAAAGTTGCAGACTGTAAAACAAAACAATGAGCTGAAAGACGCTAAAAAGCTATGTAAGGCTGAGGAGAACTGTCAAGCCAGGCAATAATGCTCTGTGGGTTTTCCTACACCTTTTCACATGTATTAAGTCATTTGACACAATGGTCATATAACAAAAGTTAGTTCAGCTTCAAATAAGTCTTGAAAATGTTGCATCTATCTTGCCGGATTTGCTCTTCAGCTGCACTCCGGACGCCTGGCTTACTTTCACACAACTTACAAGTACACTTTTAATTACATTGTTTGCATCTATTCCTGGCAAAAGTAACGAAACAGAGAAAAGTGCTCAATCAGGTCAAGTGTTTTGAGATCAAGATTCACAGTCGCACAAAACAGAGAGTTTTTGTTTTACAACTGTGACTTTCCAAAACATCTCTGAACTGTTCCAACCCTCACAGACCACATACATTCCTAGCCATGGAACAAAATACATAATCCAAGCCAGAAGTCTCTTGCACAGGATTTATTCCCCAGATCTCTTTTGATGTTGGGACTATTTTAGGATGGCCTGGTCGGGGCTCTGAGCATTTTTATCACAGTCATAGGGGGTTTCCTGCACCTTCTCCCTGTCCTACAAAGACTCTGCATGCAGCATCAGTGTGTTTGTGTGTGTGTGTTACTGCCAGCCAGGGCATTCCTATTTGTCATGTTCCCATTCAAATGAAGTCAAAAATTGCCCTGGTTCTTTATATGATGATGAGCAAGCCACAGCTCACTAGAATAACACATTCACAGAAAACTAGGTCACAATTTCAAGACAGGGCAAACAATTCACCCCCTTGTCAATGCCTCGATAAAACATTCCCCAGGAATTTAGGGTATTCTGTAATTTAATGTGTGTCTGTCTGTATGTGTGCCCCAACTCCCTGCAGCCCCCTATGCCTCCCACTGCATGTTTGTATGTTGGAACAAAAGGGTGGACGCACAGTTAAGGCAACCTTTGTTCGTGACTGTGCAACCATGCAGACATCCAATCAAGTGGCCAGTAACTGAACCTTCCCACACTGCATCAAACACTGTTTTACTTCCCACAGTGCATCAAAGCTAGAGAGATCTCTTTAAGAAAAAACCTGTCCTGTAATGTTGGCAGATCACTGTCTTCAGAAAAATGGCAGCCTTAAATTGCAAAACTTTTTTGTTTTGTAAATTATCATCTGACGACAAAAAAGTTTACAACACAGTCTGCTCTGCTCAGAAAGCTCTACACAAAAGCAACACAAAATGGTTCGAACAGAACCAGTTCACATGACCCTGAGCATGTGAAGGCAAACACAACAGGAGAGGAAAAGAGGATGAGTAATGCTTATACAGCACTGTATTTCCTATTAGTGCTGTGAACCAGCTGCTCCTCTGCTCTGCTTTCACTGATGAGAACCACATGTTGAACGAAGCCCTGTACCTGAGACACGCCGACCACAGGCATCTTCTTCCTCTACCCTCACACTCTGCGCAGATGACCCAGAGAGCCAGGCGAGTTGTTGAAGAGGCTTGGCATGACGACCAAGATCAGTTTATTTTCCTGTGTGCTGGCTCGGCTCTGACTGAACATTCTTTATGAGGAATGCTTGGAATCCTGACTTGGTAAGCGAATACTATCCCCTCTCGCACTTGGATAAATAACAAGGTATATTACATCTGATGTTAACAGATATTAGATTTAAAACGGTTCAAAGCAACAAGCTATTATATAGATACATTTGTAAACCATTCATGTAAGTACATGAGTATTATTTAATGCAAATGTCTAATAAAATGTTTTATGCAAAAATAATTACTATATACTGTATATTATGCAAAACTGTGCAAATACTGGGTGAAATTGACAATAATTGAGTGTGTTTTTTATGGTTCTGCCCCTTTCAGAGACAGACACAAGTCAAAGCCCCCCCCAGAAGTTAGAAGTTAACCAGTGCCTTGCTCAACGATACTTCCCCATGGCTTATTCCTAATGACACTGGGGATGACACCAAGGTTGTGGTGAAAATACATATAGAATTGGTACCAATGGTGAGCATAAAGTTCTTGTATAGATGTAAAAAGAGCTGTCTGTTAAATGGTTGCTTTTAGCTGACTAATCGAGTGAGTCAACAGGTCAGTATATATATATAACTGACAAAAGACTGAGAGTCTACAGCCATGCTATGCTAGCAGCTCTGTGAGGCTTTGAGGCCCAACTTTCCCCAAGGGGATGAATAAATAAATCAATCAATCTCAAGCTTTGAGCTAAATGCTAACATCACAATGCTATCATGCTCACATGACAATGCTAACATGCTAATGTTTAGCAGGTCCATGTCGTGTCTGTATCATGTTCACCATCTTAGTTTAACACGCTAATATCTGCTAATTAGCATTAAAGTACAGCTAAGGTTGGTGGGAATGTAGTTTCACAGGCCATAAACTAAAATATTGAACAAATTCAAAGTTTGACCTGATGATGATATTAGATGAAAAGTTATGCCCATTTACCATGAGAGAGACATGAATGTCTGTCCCAAATTTCTGGCTTCCAGTATTTTAGTTGCTTTTTTGGACCATTTCATGTGATGTAAATACTAGTAACTGATAACCACCTACAAACAAATACATGGTCTTCTGCTATTTCTTGACTTTGCTGCAGGAAGAAGACTTTGGGATTGGACTTGTTGGCTTGGTTAAGACATATTTGGATTTGAAATATGGACTTTGAATGATGGGATACAACAAATGAGTCCCTACCACTTACTTTACTGTGGTGTAGAACAAGCAAAAACAGTAACAAATCCAGTTTTCATTGCACTACAAACTATGTATTTAAATCATTAAGATTTATTCTGTTTAAATGGTACTTATCCGACAAAAAAAAAAAAAAAAATCCTCCATGCTATCTGTGTGAAACACATTCATACCTGTCTGTGACTAGCCCCGCGGCCGCCTCCTCTCCGTGCACAACAGCAGTAAGCCTCTGGCTTTAAACGTGCAGTATACGCACCGCAGCCGACCTGTCTCGCGCCAGTGTGACGTCATGGGAGCGCCATAACTATTTATACTCGTGCGTGGTGGTCGTGACACTAGTAGACACCAGTAGTCTTCTCCTGAACAGAGGTGGTGCTAATGACGAAAGGCTACCGACTTTGCTATTTCTACGGAGTAGAAGAAGAAGAAAAAGGTAAACAATGGCAGAACTGGCAGCAGCTTTGACGTCAATGTTTCGATTTGATTCAATGACCTACTTCGTCAGATCAAGCCTTTCATTCACCATAAAAGAACTCATCTTAACCTAGTAAGTTTACAAGAGAGACTTGCAATCACTCTGAGAGTCCTGGCATCCGGTTACCCTCGAACTCGTCCATGCTTCCGCTGTTTCCGCTTTGTCGTGCGCCGCTGAAAAAAATAAGAGTGGTGCGCGACAGGTCGCGCACTCAAAATCCTGGCGCGGCAGCGAGATCTACGTCATTTTGACGTCACATTGGCGCGCGGCAGGTGCGACTGTAAAAAGGCCTTTACTGTTTATCTACGGCAACAGCTTTCACAAGTTCATCTGGAACTCCCAAACCAGTAAGTCTGTTTCTCTCTGCCGTTGCTTTTCACATAGAGCTATGATAGCTGACATTAGCTAACGTTAGTGCTTGTCACAGTGGACTTCTGTGTCATGTCTCGCACCCATGCCTAGGTCATGGTTTATGTTTTCTTTATTATATTTGTCGCTTCCTGTTTTATTTTGAAATTCACTGTCTCTCATTCCAGGTCACTTCACTTCTCGTCTTTGTCTACTTTCCGGCCTGTGTGACCACCTGCCCCATCCTAATGTGTTTCACCTGTGTCTAATTGTCTCCCTGCCTCCCTTAGTATATAACCCCGTTCTCTCAAGCTTTATGCTACGTTTACACGTGGCCGGCTATTTTCATAAACGGACATTTCAACCGCTCCGTTTTCAAAAATAACATTGTGCACAGCTGTCAGTTTTCAGAAAAGTGTTCGTTTACACGTACCCGTGTATATATGCCGTCAATGCCTTCAAGAGCATGCCAAACCTGTACGTGGCAGTGTAAGAAAAAGCTCAAGCCCACGTTAGCCAATCAGAATCCCGAAAATAGCAACAACAGCAACGAATCACTTCCTCTCTCTTCTCTTCCTCGGCTGCCTAAATCTCCGTTTGTCTCAGTTTACATGCATACAAAACAAAGTTTTCCAAAATCTCCACTCTGGCCGGAGTTTTTATAAAGAATTGTTTTCAGAGGCGAATTCTCCGTTTGCGTGTAAACGAAGGGCACAAACGAAACGAAATGTCTCAGTTTTTCAAAATAACCATGTACGTGTAAATGGGGTATTGGTTGCCAGATCGTCTAGTACCCTAGTGTCTATGTTCAAGCATTCATCACGAGTTTTTGACCCGCTGCCTATTTGGACTCTGCCTTTAGCCTAGTGATTTTGTACCTCTGCCTTTCCTGACTTTTGCCTGTTTTTTGGACCTCGCCCTTGGATTTTGATTTGGACACTGTTACTTGGTTTTGGAATAAACCCATTTGTGAACTTGTCCTGTGTCTGGAGTCGTGCATTTGAGTCCATACTGGTTGTGCTTTGATACTCTGCATAACATCAGTTGAGTTAACTTTAAAGCAGCCATATTATGCTCATTTTCAGGTTCATAATTGTATTTTAAGGTTGCACCAGAATAGGTTTACATGGTTTAATTTTCAAAAAACACCATATTTTTGTTGTACTGCAGTGCTCTCTCTCACTGCTGCAGACCCTCTTTTCAGCTGGTCTCTGTTTTAGCTACAGAGTGAGACCTCTTTTCTTCTTCTTCTTCTGTACTATCTTTGATTGCACTTGCACATGCACAGTAGCTCAGATGTAGATCATGTCAGCTAGCTAGCTCCATAGACAGTAAAAGAAAGGCTGTTTCTACAACTTCGGTCAGTTACAAGGCAGGATTAGCTGGGAGACTTCTAAATGAGGGCGCACATGTAAGTAGTTCTTTTGTAGATTATGGTATTAACTTGTGTGTGTTGTAGCAGTGCTTTGCTATTGAGAACGAGGTAGCATGCTAGCGTTAGCATGCTAACGCTAATGCTAACGCTAGCATGCTACCTAATGGTTGCGCTACGAGCTAATGGTTGCGGTTAGCCTGCTCGTTTCGGCTTGTGACGTCACAAGCCGTGCCAATTTTGAACAGCTCACCCAGAGACTGAAGGCAGGACACATTCAGAAACTGTATCTCACTCTAAACAGCATGGATGGATTTTTTTCAAAGTTTGTATGTGTGTGGAAGCACCAGAGACACAACATAACACCCCAAATCCCAGAAAAAGTGATTTTTTCATAATATGGGCACTTTAACCAGCTTGGTTCTATGTGAAAAAACAACAACGGCAGAGAGAAACAGACTTAACATACTGCTGTTTGGGATTTCCAGGTGAACTCATGGAAGACATTACCATATGCTAGCTGTGTGGTGATGTCAGGCTTCAGAGTAGCAGGCTGTGGTTCCAGAAGACTCATGTTTTCGCCAGATGACATGTAAATTAAGCTCTCCTTGCTTCTCCCCTCAAATCCCTCAACAGTGACAGAAATTAAAATTTAAACTGAAAAAAAAGTTTGAAAATAAAAAACACACACTGAAACAAAAGCCAGACATGTAGAGCCACCACCACAAATAGACTCTAATTCCGTGGGAAAGACTGGAAAAGGTCATACTGTATTTCTTTAACTGCTGCCTGAGCATCTCCTCCCTCCCAGCTGCCCAGCAGTGGGTCAGGAGTAGCAACAGCAGACCCAAGGGCAAGCATCATTATAACATGGCTGTGGTAATTAGAAGGACTACTCAAACGTAGGTTAAACTGAAGTATTGTGCTTTATCTGCTTTAAAAAATAAACTCAGATTCACATTAGCTTCCCTGAGATCTTTTCAAAAACACCAAACTCGCCATGAAGGTATAGCTGGTTAATAATAGTAACTCTTCAGATGAGTTGAAGTAGAAACTATGCACACTTAAGATGCTTTGAGGAGTAGCAGCTTAATATCAGTTTAGTCAGCAGCAGCTTTAGTAGATGACTAAAGCTTTCTGGTAATGGTGAATCACTGTTTCAGTTTTTCAGTGATCTACAACATGTTGACATACTGTACGTTCATGAGGTATATGGTACAAAAGATGCCATTTTGTCAAAGTCAAGGGATGAACTCTGCTTTCACAGTGTGACAAGTCTGAGCGTATAACAACTCATTCTATAGATAGACTGTGTTGTGGTTGGCTTTATTGGGATTTCATTACAATGTGGGTATGTTACAGAGGGGGCTATACAGCAAAGCTTTGTGAGGCAAACTGAAAGGCCTCTTTCATAAGACTTAATTGGGAAACATTTAGACCCAGTAAACCTCCCATACAAATTAATATAACCTGACCCTGTCTACATCCTGTGTCTGCCTGCATCCAATCACAAGACAACAAAAATCAGAGTGTACAATATACATTAAATAACTGAGACAACTAAGTGTGGCAAATCATAAAAATCAAGCTGTAAACCATGTACCTTACTCAAAAAGAAGGGGGTGTGAACAGGAAAAGTTATTAAGTCCACCCTGAGAAAACTCTGATCTAATTTTAGCTAATGGGCAGAGTTTTGAAAGACTCCCTACTGCAAAACAAGCAGTGTTTTCCAATGTGTTCTTACCAAGAAGGGCATGGAACAGCTGGCTGCCCAAGATGGAAGAGACTTTGCCCACACTGGACTTCAGGGCCTGCTCCTCTGGACTGGTCAGGTTGGCCTGGTATTGTCTGAGCAGCCCCACTGCTCGCTCTGTGTCTGTCTCACAAAACAAATGCATGTCTCAGGACAGCAACAGCAAAGAACCCCTAGACATGTTGGCAGTCATTAATGACAGGGACAATAATATTTTCATTAACTGGGATTAAAAGTAATATTTATCATATTGCTCTTAATGCAGTTAATGCAGGGATAGAACATGAAAATATGACATAATACATTTTTTAATCTGTTAAGGTTGCAACAACTTGTAATTATTGTTATTATCAATTAATCTACAGATAATGTTCTTGATTAATCATTGGCTCTAAAAAATAAGCCCACAGTCCGAGCCCCAAATATATTCTGTTCCAAAACTAAGATAAAATGAAAATCAAATTTTGGGTGCTGAGAATGTGTGCCATTTTTGATTCAAAAGTAGACAGTTAATCGATACACACAATTGTGTCCGACTAGTTTTCTGCTAATCCACTAATTCTCTAGCTCTAACATCTATAGAGAATAACTACTTTTTAAACAATAATCTAATGCAAAGGTATGTCACAGAAGATGAAGTATACCATTATAGCCTACATAAAGCTACAACGTCTACAACTACACAGCAGACACATGGTTCAGTGCAAATATGGGAATTTATAGAAAAATATCATACAATAATAATGATTTATTCTTGACTGATATGCAAATGCAGCACTGCTTGTTTGTTACATTCCCCTACAGAGCACATTAAAGGTATTTATCTTTTGCAACACGACTGTACAGCTGGTTGCTGAACCCGGTGGGTGGTGAGGAACACAGCACAGAGATGATGCACATCACGGAGGTAAATCTACAACTTCACAGTTTACGAACATTTTGATCGAGAAAAACCTCAGAACAGTAAACTGCTGACTGGAAGTTGCACACTTTTCCACATACAGTATTACCTGTTTTCTTCCTTACGGACACAAAATATCGTGTTTCTCAGGGGATTAGAACTGGGGTTAGCGGGCCAGTGAAAAGCCGTGCAACAACTTCCATGAACTACTAAACTGGCATTAACCTGAAACTTAAACCGAGATGTACTGTAAAACTTTGACACGTGAGGAATACGTTACTTAATGGTACTTACCATATTTATGAACCATAGTGTGTCCAACTCCAAAAAAAGTCATGTAAATTACAGTTTGGGTTTGTTTTTTGTTTTTTTGAAGATAAATAATTACAGTAATAGTCCCGGGTTTATATTATATAACGTGACGTTCCTACTTCACAAACAAGTGAGATGTTGAGTTTTTAAATCCAGTCGGACGCTCCCCGTCTGTCTGAAACAGGTCTGAAGTATGACCACTAATGTGGTCAGCAGTGGTGCACACACCCACAGAAGGGTTACAGTAAGATGAGACAAGAGGAGACCGTTAACTTCATGACAACTTTTTCAGAAGTTTTTGGGCAAAACGGCCCCAGAGCGTGACATGTCCCTCCTCCCCGGATACACACATGCCTCGCCTTCATGGAAAACGGCCCTGTGGCTCCTCATCGGGACACTGTAATATTAATATTAATACATTAAAACTATCGTCCGTTAGCTTAAATGATCTAATGCATTACGTCTTGATCAATCAGTTATTAAAACATGTTGTCCAAAGTTACATTTTTCTCTGATCTCCTTCAAGTCGTCCCTTATCCAAATGTTTGCATTGTGTGCCATCTAGTGGTGCGTTAAGGTGGCGCTGGGAAATCACATGTAAAGGAGAACTAGCTCACAGCATAAGTTGTAGCCTACAAAGCTTTTTGTGGCTCCAAAGGGAGCTATGAGAAATGTAATGAATTACCTCAAGTGAGTCAGCGTCGGTTGCGGTTGAAGACTAAATGTTTGAAAATAAAAAATAAACAATCTGGGGGTGTGAAGTTAGAAAGAAGTGAGCTAAGCTGCTTACCAGACCTCTTTAGCCTGCTCATTATCTCTGCTTATGGCTAGCAGTTCGAGGCTACTATCATACCGAACCGAATCTCCGACCCTCCGACCAACTCTCGGCGGTCGTGTTGCATCATGGGTAATGTATGCGCCAAGTTTTGACAAGGAAAAAGAATGTGTGGAATTTCCTAATTGACCATTGTAAGCTTTTAACAGCGTGTCTGTTAATATACACTGTATATACTGTCATATCCACATAGGCTACCTCAGATATATGAGCAACCTGTTATATAAATACCTCTTAATTTATTCCAGCACTATTTTCACTTTGGCATTGGCCAATCCTCATAGAGCTGTTTGTTTACATGTGTAAATGTATAGGCTACACTTTTTATATACATACTTATATTTTTACATATGTAAATGTATATATAACATGTTTATGTTTATCTTGTTCAGCTTTGCTGTCCTTGTTTTGTACTTTGTGAAAAGCTTTCAATATGTACCCAAGTAAAACTATTATCAACAAAATGGATAATTAATAGTAGTCATTATGCAGGCAAGATATTACTGAGGCCTTAACATATAAGCACGTATAGTAACGTTATATCAAGTACAAGCATTTTGATGATTTCACTGACTGTTGTAGATCTAATTGTACCCATTTTATATACTAGGTGGGTTAATTTAATGTATAACAATGCATTGTTTTTATATGCTCATTATATAATAAAAAAAATGTAAACGTATTAGTGCTGTCAAACGATTAAAATATTTAATCGCGATTAATCGCATTAAAGTCATAGTCAACTCGCAATTAATCGCACATTCTTATCTATTCTAAATGTCCCTAGATTTCTTTTTTTCCCATTATTCTTTCTCATTTTAATGCTCTTATCAACATGGAAAAGTGGATCAGCTTGCTTTGTGCTTTTGTCGCCTGGCTTTGACGAGGGGGCGGAGAATTCGCATCAGTTGTGTGCTTGGCCATCAAGTGGCAAATTTCAGACTGGACGTGCTGCGATAATAGCTCAGTTCACAATGACAAAACACACAGATCACTTTGGTCTTGTCAATGGAACCATTTGGCAACTTTTTAAAAGTAAACTTTCCATTCAGAATCTTATTGGCATCCATTTCGGCGTCTCGCGCTCGCCATTCACTCAAAACATAACGTTAGCCTACTACTGTTTGGCCGGCTCGCAAGCCCAAACAAGTGTGTGTGGCGTGCCTGTTGTTTTGTTTCCGGTCTAGCTAGATCCGGTGTGGTGTTGTAGTTTTTCTAACGTTACTAGTTGCAACAGCATGTGAAAAAAACTACAAAGTTTGCTAGGCCAAAAAGAACGTTAATCTCGCGATAAAAAAATTGACGCCGTTAAAATAGGTTTGTGTTAATGCCGTTAATAACGCGTTTAACTGACAGCACTAATATGTATCTATAAATATAGTAGAGTAACAAGTACAATATTTCCCTCTGAAATATAGTGAAGTAAAAGTATTAAGTAGTATAAAATTCAAATAATCAAGAAAAGTTCCTTAAAATTGTACTTAAAGGAGAAATCCAGCACAAAATGAACCTAGGGGTTAATACAATAACACATTTGTACCGAGTCGACCGTTCTCTGGGATATGTTTACATGCTAATCGAATGTGACCAGTTTTAGCACAAACCGCTAATTAGCTTATAACGCTAGATGTCGGGGCACTGGTAAAGTAAAAAGAAATCGCTATTTCTATACCACTAACAAGGCTCAAAATAGCACCACACTTCCACGGTAGCATAATGAGGGTCCCTACATGTAAACCGAAGCATTGAAAACTTTGTAAGTGTACAGACAGTTTATTAAAAAGATAGTTTATAAAGACAGTACCGTTAGGAAAACTTACTTGGGAAAACAGTCACGGTCAGTCGAACGCCGAACGCCATGCTTGAGCTATGTTACTGGTTACTGGTTGCACGGCGTTCATCGTTGGACTGATTATTATTGTTAGTGTTATTAACCCCTAGGTTCATTTTGCGCCGGATTTCTCCTTTAAGCATAGTACTTGTTTTGTTTCTTTCCATAAATAAATAAATAAAATTCAAACATATGCATGAATCTCTAAATAAGCATTGCTACTATTACTATTACTATTATTAGCACAATTTCTGAAGTGTAATTTTCCAGTTGTCTCAAGGATATACAAAGGATCTTTTGTATTTCTTATGCAAAGGCAGATTTCAGAAAATGTGACGCCCATTGTTTCACAAACAAAAGCAAGAAAAGAAGCCAGAAAACGAAGAACTGGGTGCATAAAATATGTGGTACAAAATACTGAGTAAATATATATATATATATATATATATATATATATATATATATATATATATATATAAAAGGAACCATATGTATGTTCTAATGCAACTTTTCTAATGTATATGTTGCTTTATTGTTATCTACCAGCTGTTCTACAGAAATCAGATTTTTCTTGGCGTTTAAACAATATTAATATTCATATATTTGAGGATTAAATACACAGACAAAGGACAGTGTAGAAAATAGTTATAGTGCTTTTGGCTCAGGTTACAGTACATACATATCTTTCGTGCAGTGGTGACAACATGAACATGAAAAAAAAGTTTTGTAACAGAAAAGCAGAAAAGCATCATCAGAAAAAAAACGCAATGACATAAAGTGCCAAGAGGAAAACCAGTGCAGACCTACAGTGCATGTTGCAGTGATACAATCAGAGAAAAGTTTCATATTTTCAGTAACAGAAGAATGATCAAAATCCCAGTTAACCAACTTAGAAAGAAACAAAAAAGTAAAATCACAATCCAGTGGCATAGTGCCAATATTTGGTTACCATACAGTATAACCTCTGAAACAACATTCTTATTTTCATGGCTTCGGAATATAGTGCTTATTCACATTAGCTTGCTTTCTTCCTGATTTAGGTTCAAACCATTCTGGAAGTGCGGACAAGAATGTATGTCAGTTTCGGGGCAGAGAAATCTACTGCTGGAGTCGGGCGAGCTACCCGGTGGGTAAGAAGGGAGACAGTTCTTTCTCAGTCCAGGCTAAAGTATTGTTTCTTTGCCTCGCTGTCCCTGTGTAGAGTCACAAAAACAAGTTATCAAAAAAGACGACCTAATACATTTGTAAATGCTGACACATCCATTTCAGTAAAAGAGGTGGCACCATTTATTAAGGGTTTATAAGCTGTTGTTACTTATTGGTTTATTTATGGTTAATACACATTTAATGATGTATAGATCAGTTAAATACTATATTACAATATAATGAGAACAGAGTTGGAGTAACAAGGTTGTGAGAACATTCGTTAGCTTGTACTTATCCTTTCTACTGTATATGGTTATGATGAGTAACAAATGAGTAAGTAAGTGGTCAAACAGTTCAAGTAAAAATGTTGTTTTACTACCTACCTGGCAATCCAAAATTTGTTATTGATGGCCTAACTGATCAATAAAGCTTTAGTAAATAATTTAGCATAATTGAAAAGTGAAATGAGCCATAGTTACAATTTAAAGCCCCCATTACCTTGCATTATAACATTCTCCAGAATGTTATTTTGTTAATAAGGAGTTCAGACTCACATTTTTTATTGCCAGCAATAATTCTGTCATTGCAGTTACTGGTAAATTATACAGTTATCAACTTCACGTTAAACCCAGATGAAAGCTTAGATTAACATCACCGCTTGTAAAAAAAAAAAAATAATAAAAAAGTATTAGCGACATGGATTTGTGGCAATGGTATTTGGAGATAGGTGAACCCAATGTAATCAAGATATGAGCTGTTATCTGGAACACAGTGTGCAACACCCAAATGTTAATAATGTAAATAACACCAGTTAGTCTTTTTTAGTATCGTTAATGTCAATATGTTAACTAGAGCTGAAACCATTAGTTGATTAATAGGTTAGTTCATCGACAGAAAATAATCAATAATAATCATAATCAATTCATCGCTTCAGTCATTTTTCAAGCAAAAGGGCGAAAACATTCCCTTGTTCCAGATTTGCTGCATTTTATTTTATGTTATATAATAGTTAAGTGAAAATAGTTGTGGACTACACATTTGAAGATACAGCCTATAGCTTTCGGAAATATTGATAAACATTTAATAGACTTAAGGATTAATCGATTTATTGTGAAACATAATCTGTAGACTAATCAATAATGAAAGCAAGCAATCATTAGTTGCAGCCCTAATGTAAACATATTTAAATCTAAACATACAGTACCTTCTCTGCAACAGAAACAGTGTGATTTCCTGGCAGAAACAGTGAGGTGGATGAGTCAATCTGTTCACTTTAATAGACAATAGACACACATGTGTACAACAAACATCTGCTCCACTTACCACTGAAAGATGTAGAGTCCAGTCATTATCAGAATAGATACAATGTCCAACGTAATCCATATTATTTTGTATGTAAGAGGCGGCTGTAACACACAAACATGCCATAGGGGTGATCACATTCTTTGGAAAACACATGTACGAACTTGTTGGCTCCAGAACAAGTGCTTCAGCTGATGGTATTTAATGCTGGATAGTGAAATGAACAGAAAAGAGGTAAAGCATGTGCTACTGTACATGCAGCCGTATGTATTGCTCACCATCAACCAGTCAGGATGGTCGATGTCTTTTAGGAGGTGGCAGGAGTTGGTGGTAACAGAGCTGGCCCCCGCACACCACAGCAGAGAAAAGAGCCAACGCTCATTAACCACCCACAGGTTCACTGTAACATTCCTGCTCCGAAGCTCCCTGTCAGATACAAAGACAGCGATTGTATAAATGTAGGTGTATATGTATATATATGTCGGTAAAAGGGAAAGACAGAAATCTATGGAAAACATGACAGTAAATATGTCTGTATCTGCATATGTGTGTATCTGTGTGTATGTGTATATATGAAAGAAGGTGCATGCAAGTATGTACAATATGTGCATGCAAATGTATACATTACACTCCTGTGGGTATTGTCCTTCAATATATTGATCATCATGATTTTCTTATTAGATCATGTTTGCATTTGTTTAAATACCAAAATCAATAGAATACTGTGTATAAATCATATAAAAATAGTTTTTCTGCTTGCATACATGGATAGACAGGGGTAAAAAGATACATACACAAATGCACACACCCACCCTGCCCTCACAAGCATCATGATGCCTGACCAGACACACATTTATCCCACACACCATTTCATTGTGACCAAATGCATGTGACCATCAAATATATGTGTATGTGTAAACAGTGCTAACTTGTGCTGCAAAGTGTTTAGTATTACGTATGAGACATGTAGAAAGCCTGTGTCATAAAGCAAAAGGTCAACAGTCCATGTACAGTGAGTTCATTTAGCACTTAATGCAACACTTCAGCACTTTCTCAAAACATTTTTTCTACACTGCATTTCAGTCTTTAATAATTTGTGCTTGCTCTGCTTGCTCATCCATGAAACAACACCAGTGGGTGGGACATTATTTGAATGTCATTCACTGGAGGCCAATCCTACGCCTTTGTATTTAGCGCCAGCAATGTGTCTCAGCATGCTACACACATACTTTTAATTAACACACTACTGTGCATGCCTCCCAGGCACTACCACATAGATAGTATGGGTGTATTTAGTTTGTTATGTATTTCTTTACCTGATTTCTTTCACACTCAAATTGCTGTATTTCACATTTAGGTGGTTCCCCCCTTCCATATCCCTTGCGTTGTTATAGACCTGGATGAAGCCTGGAGCAGTCTTATTTACATATTTTCTTTCTGCTGGAGGAAGCCAGAGAACCTATAATTGGAATATACAACACCTTAACAAAAAATGCCTTATCATGAAATATCTCAAATTCCATTAGAGGGTATTAGATGTACCAGGCTTGGGTCAATGCCAGAACTCAAGATGGTGTTGACTGTGTCCACTGTGTCATTTTCCTGGTTGGGACTATATAGGTCAAATATCACTGAGATGTTGTGCTGCTTGGCGAGGTTGAGGAGCTGAAGTAAAGAGGGAATAGTCTGATTCCTGGCTGTTTCCATCTCCTCTTCTGAGAGCTTGGACACTGACGAGAAAGGATCTGTCTGGAAAGTCAGATAATACTTAACTGTAACTGTAGCATGCTGCATGATGACACATAATCTTTGAAGCCTTGTGAGTGTGTGGACAACCATGTGTCATAACAAAGCCCTCACCTTTAGGAACCATTCACCTGCATTCAGACTTTGTAATTCCTTCCAGGTGAGGTTGGAGCTGTGGCTGAAGTCTTTGTCAGGGAACTTCTCTATAACGTTTGTCGTTCTCCGCAAGAACGAAGCGTTATGGTCATGCATCAAGAAGGGAATTCTGTCTTTACTAGGTTCAAATAAACACAAACAAAATTGCATCTGTGAGGCCAAAACACTTTAAAGCTCAATTCAAAAGTTCATTAAGTAATTTATGACCCTTATTGAACTCTGTGGAGATGTGTCATTGGACTTGGTCAACAACCAGATAGAAGTAACTGTTCATTCGCTAAACCCCTCCCCCGAACAGTGATTGTCCAGTCATCAGCTTAGCAACTGTAACTAGGCAGGGCATGCATGTCAAGCTTTGATTTTCTGCACATGTCTTAGTGTGCACTGGGCTGTAGTAAGAATAGAATAGTAAGGAATAGATTAAACAGTATGTTTATCTGCTCTAACACAGGTTATGTTAGAAAAAGCCCCTAGGATATGCACCAGGAGGATGCTGACTTTTTGCCTGGGACTTGTAGCTTTAGTATCAAGCTTTTTAGCATAATATCATGTATGCAGCCATCAATATTTAGGGTTCTCATTTCAAAACAAGCCAGCCAGACATTGAGTTTTAAACTAACTTGTGAAGCGAACAATAATTAGCTAGATATGATCAAATATGCTAGTGCCAGTTGTCATTTCAGCCAGTACAATCTGTGCTTGTATTAGAGAAGCCTGCTTTTGTCTACCTCTGTGTGAAATCAAGGACCCATTGTTAAAAAATTACAAAAAAGATAATTTAGAGTGGTAATCTGCCACCATAATTATCATTGTAAACTGTAAATGTACTGCTGTGCAATAAAGGAAAGCTTGACAGGTAAAACAACAGTAACCAATGGGGCTTAGTGTCAGTTAGTGCTATGAGTCTCCCTGTAATCACTGAAATTCACCTGAGCTGTACGTCTGTCTCAAAGGCTGTCACGCCGCACGCGATGCTCCTGTTGAACGACATCATGGTGTTCTCCGGGGCCAGCTGAACACAACGAGAACAGAAGCGTGAGACACACTCATGGTGCTTAAACTCCCAAATTACCCTCAAGCTGTGTGAACACACACACAACCCCATAAACACCGTGTTAAATTGAACTTATTGGTGACGCAGAAGCACAGCAAACTAACAAGGACAGAGCAGCATATGGGGCCCTCACATGATTGGACATTTGTTCATACCTGAGCATGGCATAGAGTAGATTTGCTGGAATGTGAACACATGCAAAGTAATTTAAAATATTACATCAGCAAACAGAGTATTATGCATTGTATAACCTGCTCCGAAAGACGGTACTCTGTATCTATATATCTCTATATATATATCTCTATATATATATATCTGTATATTAACAGTTAACAGAAATTGTCCTTAGTACGTGATTCACAGATGTATTTCTGTTAATTTACACTTCGAATTGCATTATGGGAACTTCATCTCTGCCAAATCAGTTTCTGGCGGCCATATTCCATTCATGTACAAAGCGGGACAGAACGGCACGAATTTGACCTGCATTTCAGCGGTAAGTAGTTTTATGGAGAATATTAACAAAGTGACTGTAGCAGTATAGTTTAGCAGTATTAGTTTTGAAATGTTATATTGTCTGTTTTGGTAGCATTCAATTGTTAATTTTCGATGGTTAATGCTAATAACGTTAGCTAATATTGACGTTAGCTAACGTGAGCTGGTGTTCACAACGGCATTACTGTGTGCTATTAATCAGCACTTTGGGATTTGGAGATTAAAAAACGGATTTTTTTACCAACTGAGCAGCTTTGTATGAGGTATTTGTAACGTTAGGTCAAATAAGAACCCATTATGCCCCACTTCAACATTATTTGTGGGTCCTTATCTATAAATTATTTACAGTACATTGTCCGTATTTTTAATCCGAGCGGGACTTTCGCGGCACATGAAACATTAACGTTTGCCTCGCTTTGACCCTCCAAAAAAGCTCCACTGTGTGTGTCTGTCAACCACTGTGTGAACAAGTAAAAGTTTAACGTTAATCTCCTCCAGCTCCGCTTTGTGTAAAAGGTAATTATTTAATGGACATTTAGAAGAATATGATAAGGTTCATTTTGTTGGTATTGTGAGTTTACGTTTCGTTTGGTTGTGGTCAGACAGGCTAACGTTAATGTTAATTGCAGCGCGACATTAGTGGTTCATACTGAATTGTCTAGCTAGCTAATCCAACGTTCATTTCGTTAACGCTATTGCCAGTTCCATGCGGTTCCATGGGGTCTGGCTTGTCTCTGTTTGGCAGTTAAGTTAACGATATGAGGAGGCGAGGCTGTTAACGTTACATGACACATTACACATTATCATATAATAGGGAACTTATTCTAAATTGAATCTCTTGTCTCCCGAGCCCCGATCCTGTCATTGATAGTATTATAACATGTTTAATTTTTTTCGACTGAAATCCGAACAAATATATGGCACCTATACAGAGAGAATATTTATATTATCAAGCAAATTCACTTGTCGGTACCTCATTTCCGGTTTAGCATTGTAGCTGTCGGTACACGATCCGTTCGATGTGTTTTACAAGTCTTGTTATCAGACTTGTGTGACCTAGAGTCAACAGGCATTTGTGTTGAAGGGAAAACCTTCAGAGGTAGTATTGCCTGTGTCATTGGAGACAATCATGGGTCTCACTATCTTGGGGGATTTACTGAAAATTTCAGCTGTGCAGAATATTTTTGCAGGTACTGTCATGTTAAAAAAGAGGATTTTCAAAGAAATCCTCTTTCTACAGCCACCGAGAGAACGCCAGCTAGTTACAGTGAATCATTGCTGGAGTTGGAAAATAACCCAGAAATCCTAATGCACAAAGGCATCAAGTCAAACAGTGTTTTGAACAAACTCGCACATTTCCATGTTTGTGCACCAGGACTCCCACCCTGCCTTGCCCATGATTTATTTGAGGGCATAGTTGACTATGATTTGGCAATGTACCTGCAGTTCCTAGTAAAATCAAGGAAGTGGTTCAGTTATGATGTACTTGACCGCAGAATTGTGACTTTTAGAGGTGAGAGTCGGAATAAGGCTAATGTTTTACCTACCAATGGGACCAAACTTGGGGGACATGCTGCCCAAAACTGGTGGCTTCTTCGGTTCTTGCCAGTACTGTTACATGACAATGTCAGAGACCCTAAGGATGAAGTTTGGCAACTTGTACTGCTTCTTAGGCAGGTGGTTGAGCTTGTGTGTGCTCCCGCACTGTCAGAATCACAGGCTGCCTACATGAAGGTCCTCATTGAGGAGTACATAGAAACGAGGCATCTCCTCTTCCCACTTAAAAAGCTTAGACCTAAACATCATTACCTTTTACATTATTCAGATCTCACATTACAGTTTGGACCCTTAATTCGTATATGGACTATGCGATTTGAGAGCAAGCACAGCTATTTCAAGAGGTGTATTCGGGCAAGTAAGAACTTCAGAAACATCACAAAATCCCTTTCAGAGAGGCATCAGTTGCTGCAGGCCTACCAAAGCAGGGGCAATCTGTTCTCTCCGGAGTTGATCATGTCTGACTGTACAAGGTTTTACCCAGAGTTGTATGATAGTCAAGTTAAGGACGCGTTTAAAGTGTTTGATGTCTCACCATCAAATGCGGTAGTGACAGACAAAATTACTGTACGAGGCACATGCTATGCAAATGACATGCTTGTTATTTTGAACTGCGAGGGTGGAGATTTAACTCTCGGGCTGATTGCATGTATTGTAGTGAAACAACAAACGACTGTGCTTCTTTTGCTCCGACAGAAAAGAGCAAGTCTTGATCCAGATCTTGGTGTTTTTGAAGTAGAGAGTGAAGGTGGTACTTTTATTTGCCAAAGACTTGATGGGCTTCTTGATTACATCCCACTTAGACACTACCGTAGAGGTGGCAGACTGCTGGTTGCTGTTAAACACAGTCCACCATGGAGCCTGTAAGGGAGAAGATCAGAAGCACACTGCCTTCACTGGAAGAGGAGCAAATAGAAACTCTTGTCACAAAGTTGACAGATATTGGAGTTACAAATCTGGAAGACTGCACGTTTTTAACAGCAGCTGACTTGGATGGGATTTTGTCATTGATACAGTCCAGGCGGCTGATAAATGCATTCTCCTCAGGTAGGTAATGGGCTTGATTAGACATTTAAACACACACACACACACACACACACACACACACACACTTAAATCAACCTTCTTGGCATGACAGTGCATTCAGCTCTTTCTCAGTGTCTCTGTCTCACACAGTCGTTCTCCTTTTTGAAATTCCCATTTTTAAATTGATTGTTCCTCCCTAGCATCTCAGAGCACCATGGTTGTGTCCGGTGCACCAAGCGAGCATCTGGTGGGGATGCCAACTGTGGTGCTAAACGAGAAGTTTCCAGTTACGTTGATGAATGCACTGAAGGAGAAGAAGAGACCACCACCAAAAGATAGAAGGCACATGATCTGGATCATCATGGAAGACATGATGGCTACTGACACCAGACCAGGCAGAAGCAAGTTGAAGCAGGTTGCACAGCAGCTGGTTGAGAGATACCCTGATTCCTTCTTCGACAAATGTGGCATTAATGTTGTGGGTCAAGGTTTTGCATCCCTTGTAATGCAAATGGAGAACAGGGTTGAGAATGTCAGAAGACAGTATGCTTTTAACACATCCCATGAAGGGAGGCCAAAGAAAAAATGCAGATCTTCTGACCGTTATGGTTGTACTCAGTGGCAACCCGAGTCACTGAATGACTTTAACAGCCATGAGGATAAAAAGAAAATGCTACAAGATGCCTTTAAAGAAAACCTTCTCCCTCAGAGTGACATTAAAAGACTGATGTCTGAAACATACTATGCCCAGCGCATCACTCTGAATAGTGAGGAAAATATAATCAAAGTCATGGAAGAATGGCCTTACCTCTTCGACACCACCCATCTGCTCGACCACACAGAGAAACTAATAGGATTTCCTGTCCAAACCAAATTGCTGGAAATCCTGTCCAAACCAAATTGCTGGACCAAATTCAGGAGAAGGGCAAGATCATTACTGAGTTTCTTGGTAGCAAGGGAATCACAGGAGTAACTACAGAGCCATTGAAACTCCTCCAGGGTCTAGTGAAGTACCTCGCAGAGGAGCAAAAGGTGCTTTTAATAAATGAAGAAGTAAGTTCCACAGCAAAACATCAATTCACTAATTTAGTAAATTGTGATTTAGCCCAACAAATATGTCTATGCAGCTTGGCATATCACATCTTCCCCTCTGCCTATTCTGTCTTCACCTCTCTCACAGGATGCCTTAGCAGAGCTGCCATGCACCCCGTGTATCATAGTTATGGGTAAGGATATGCATGTCTACTCTAAAAATATTGGGAGGTGTTGTGTATTTGTTTAATTAAAGTGCCCATATTATGAAAAAATCACTTTTTCTGGGATTTGGGGTGTTATGTTGTGTCTCTGGTGCTTCCACACTCATACCAACTTTGAAAAAAATCCACCCATGCTGTTTAGAGTGAGATACAGTTTCTGAATGTGTCCTGCCTTCAGTCTCTGGGTGAGCTGTTCAAAATCGGCACGGCTTGTGACGTCACAAGCCGAAACGAGCAGGCTAACCGCAACCATTAGCTCGTAGCGTTAGCATGCTAACGCTATGGCTAACGCTAGCATGCTAACGCTAGCATGCTAACGCTAGCATGCTACCTCGTTCTCAATAGCAAAGCACTGCTACAACACACACAAGTTCACCATAATCTACAAAAGAACTACTTACATGTGCGCCCTCATTTAGAAGTCTCCCAGCTAATCCTGCCTTGTAACTGACCAAAGTTGTAGAAACAGCCTTTCTTTTACTGTCTATGGAGCTAGTTAGCTGACATGATCTACATCTGAGCTACTGGGCATGTGCAATCAAAGATAGTACAGAAGAAGAAAAGAGGTCTCACTCTGTAGCTAAAACAGAGACCAGGTGAAAAGAGGATCTGCAGCAGTGAGATAGAGCACTGCAGTACAACAAAAATATGGTGTTTTTTTTAAAATTAAACCATGTAAACCTATTCTGGTACAACCTTAAAATACAATTATGAACCTGAAAATGAGCATAATATGGCTGCTTTAATTGAAAGATGTATGTCATTATTTATGTTTTGCAGATGAAGGAAGATACAAGATGTCAGTGGATGAAGTCACAGTTAACATCATCGGCTGTCCACTAGTTGCTGTGAGCTATATGTTCAGCCTATATTATGTGCTGAATATAAAGTATCCAAAGGGAGCAGCCCTGACTCTGGAGTTCATCCAGAGGTAAGTTTTGGCCATATTTTTTGTCAGTTTTATAGTATTTATTTTGCAATGTCAAGTGACATGTTTGTTTGCCACAGGTGCCTGCTAGGGATAAACCCAGAACGGGGCACGAAAGCAGAAAAGGGGGGGAAACAGTACAACATTCCCCCAAAACTGCTTTGATTCCTGTCTGACCTTAATGACTTCAAGAATCTGTGGAAGATTTAAAGGTAATTACACACACCTTTGTTACTCACACCGGTGTTAATTAGTGCTGGGCAGTACGTATGACCAAAAATTTGTGTCACGTTTTTTTTTTTTTTTTTAAGATTCTGGTGGTATCATGTTATTTTCTTTCTTTTGCCTGGCCTTTTATACAGGTTTATAATGGCTTATTCTACTGTCAGGAGTACATAGAATATAAAAAAACATTCCAGTGTCGTCATGTTTACTAAAAGCTTTGATTACTAAAGGGTTTGCTTGGCTCCACAACATTATACAATAATGTTATATGAAGGAGAATGCATGAAACTGTACCAGAATCTAAACTATTTTATTGTGCAAACTAGGGGTGTAATAGTACACAGAAGTCACGGTTCGGTTCATACCTCGGTTCAGACATCACGGTTCGGTACGAGTTCGGTACAATGGAAGGAAAAGCAAAACAAAAATGTAGAAGGCATGTCTCAGGCTGTACCACCTAGTGTCATCCAGTCTGTCCCCTGAGCTAGCTGCAACAGCCTGAAGTGTTTAAAGTAAGATGTAAACAGTAAACAATAAGTAATAAAACATGAAACATGAAAATACAACATCTCTGTTTTCTGCAAAGACGAACTAAATTACCTGATTAATGCAACATTAACACAACGTCTCCTGGCCCTTTTTCACTGCAGAAAGCTGCTCGCTGCCTGGCTAAAGCTAATATAGTTAGCCTAAAGAAACAAGGTGTCTGTCCCAACTAACGTTACAGTTCGGAACCGCGACGCTGGAAACATAACACTAATCTACAGCAGCAGTCTTATCCACCACTCTCTCGCCTGTACTACTGGAACTGACTGGGAAACCAAAGTTATCCCAAACTTGCGATCTTAAAGAGGCCGGCGGGTCCTCTAACTCTTGTGGGTCGCCACCACTCGCCATACTCGTCCTTAGAGCTGCTATCTCTGACTGCATACATAGGCGGAACTCTGCTACATAGGCGCCAATCAGAGCTTCAGAGCTAAGGCGGAGCTACAGATTAGGTGTCCCTAAAGAACCCACGTATCTAACAGTAATTTAGCATTACATTAATTAATTAGCATGGGAGTCTTATTTATACCGTGTATTCTCTGTGTAAATTCATGCACCGAATCGTGACACCCGTACCGTTTCGGTTCAATACGAATACATATACCGTTCCACCCCTAGTGCAAACTGCAAGCTAGTAAAATAAACTTAAATGCTGTTTTAATTTTTTTTATTATTATTAATTAGCAAAATCCCTATGTATGTAACTCCTCCTAGAGCGTGAGTCCCATCTGCGCCAAAATTTGCGTGTAAACTTGGTGGACCCTCATGACAAAAACTTTGATAGTTCAAAAAATGTGCAAGTTATAGAGGACCGACTTCTTGTATGTGCCAATTAAAACAGGAAGTGTTGCGCATCTAACAGTTATTCTGAATCAGATGAAACTCGGCACAGCTGTTCCCTGTGCTCTGCTGAGACTGTGTGCACATTTGAAGTAAATCGCCCAGGCATCCCACCAGTACCCCTGACATGCTGCAAGGAGCGAGGGCCCGTTCAACGCTGCTTGCAGCTTTAACTATTTTACGTTTTTGTATTAGAAAGAAACTCTTTCTAACTTATTTCATTTCTGACAACCGATAAATAAACAGTTAAAAGTGTAGTGTTAATTTTATTATTACTATTACTGTATATTGCTATTAAATTGGTAATAAGTAATTCTGTTTTTGTTTTACAGCAGAAGCATCTCAAATGGAGAGAAAGGAGAAGGATGTGTGTCTGCGTACAGCTATCTTTATGGAGGACAGCCGTGGGGTATAAACTTTTTTTAAATGAGGACCATTTCACAAAGTGAGGACATTTAAGCCGGCCTCCCTTTATTTTCACTGTAATGGCCTTTAGAGGCTATTTACATGCTTCTTTCAAGTTTTCAGAGAGATCCTCAGAAAGGTGCAAAAATCAGTTACTGTGCATCTACACCTGTGTACGTACTCTGAATACACACACTTTTGCTCTCTATTGTCCTCTACTGACATGGATTTATTTGCACTGGAGAAACTAAAACTAGAGAAAGACATGTCACATGGTTTTAGTAGGTGAAATGAAATGCATATTCAAGTTCATTCTGGTCTATTTAACTATACTTGTGTTATATTGTAGAAAGTATTTTCATACTCTGCCTGAGATGTACTTAAAATGTAAACAGCTACATTTTTTAATTCCAAATTGACCTACTCTCAATGTATAGCCTTTTTTGTGAGAAATGTTTTATGTTACAGCCTGACCGAGGTTTCAGTGTCCGTTTTATTACTCTGCATTCTGCATTGAATCAATGTACAACAGAAGTACACACGCTGTGTTCATCAGCATACACCTTGTTCATGTTATCAATCGGCCAGTTGGATGCTGGTTGACCTTTAGTGGGAGGACTGTATTTTTCTTAAAAATGTAAACTTCACTCCAACTCTTCAGATGTGTGCTTACACAGGCATACAGTATTTATGGATGATTTTAAATTCCAATACTACTGCTTTTGTTGGATAAAACTGGGTGTTAGTGGCTTAGATTGTTATTGTTACACATGCTAAGCCTCTGTCCAATACATCAAGATAATCAAAGCTCTCAAGCATATTTACTATATGCACACATGTTCTGATAGTGATGTTGATAGGGTTTTTTGTTTTTGTCCCCAAGAGCCACAGGTCATTTGTGTGTGTCCCAGGGAAATTTAGTGGGTCTCCAATAAGGCTGCACAATATGAGGAAAATGTGCGATAACGTTGTTGAATATCGCGATAATGATATAACTTGTAATGTGACAAATTGTGTTAATGTTTGTTAAACTTAATATGGTTTCCCTTTGGGTAATGTTTTTGTCCTTTGTATTTTTAAGGAATTTTAAAAGATGAGTTAATAAAAATCTATTTTCATCACAGATTTGTTTAAAATGTTTTACAGAAATGTATTACCACTATACGTACACCATTAATTAACAGAAAAGTTAAATTTGTATTGCTGTAAGTAATAACAAAAATGGTCTTCCTTATTTACTGTAGTTGAACCTTAAATTAGAAAAACGCAATTTTTTAATTACAGGACAAAGTCCTGTAATTAAATGAGCTGCCAGTACATTTGCTGTTATTTTACGGATTTATGTAAGATTCACAGAGAATGTTGTTTTTTTTTTACTGTAGGAACACCTTTAAATAACAGAAAATGCTCTGTTTTTTTACCATTGACACGGTTATTTAACTGAAAAATTCCGTTTTTTAATTACGGTACAGTGTCCAGGTAATGAGCTGCCAGTACTTTTTCTGTTATTTTACGGATGTATTTCTTAGAGTGGAGATAAGATAGCAGTCGAATTTTATGTTTAGGTGGCTTACAAATTAAAGGGGATATTTCAGAGTGTCCTCTTCATCCTCTGTATGGAGAGATTTAGACTAAGGCCAGGTCAAACAGGCCTTTGTTAAATACTCATGAAGACTTAGCTGATGACTGGTTTCCCAAATAACTACTAATGGCTGATACTCATGCTTTTTGTAGTCACTTGATGTATTCATGTTTCATGTATTTTATCGTGTTTTGTGTACCTTAGTTTGTGTGCCTAAGTCTCAGTCTGTTCTATATTTTACCTGGCTGCAAGCCAAAAGTTAAAGTTGAAAAGAAAGTTGAAAAGAAGTGCATACACAATGCGAGGTGGACCATGTGTACCTTTAGGGTGTTGTCAAGTAAAACAGGATGCTCACCATTGGTGCGCCTCGGTGACCAATAAGCTTTGGTTTATCAGGTAATTCATGCTTCTCTATCAGACAAGGAGACTCGATCTTCAGGGGACACAGGAAGATGGCTGCTGACACAACTACTAATAACATTGCAATCAGGAACTTAGACCCTGGTGAGAAAAAAAGTCAAACAATAAGATAACCCTCTTTAGCGGTTTATACTGCTCTGAGTCTAAACAGAGGACTGTACAGAAGTCCCTTGAGGAGTTTGAGTAAATAACAATCATTGTTTGTACTGTGGGAGTATTATTAATATCATTTGTGCTTTTCAAGTCATTGTCTTTTTTTCACTTGCAGGAATTAACACATGAATATTTCTGTACATAGTTTTATGCAACATGCAAATTACAGAACTTAGTCAAGCAACAGCCATTTGTTACATATGTGTTTCACTTGCTGAGTTAAAATTAACTAGTTTAAGATTAAAATAAGTAAGATTTGCACAGAGGACACAGACTGTAGTGAGCTATAATTTAGGGCATTGCCAGCTGTGATATATCCATATCTACTGTATATCTGTGTCCTTTTTTCTTTATTATATCTTTATTCACTTTCCTTTTGAACTATAGTATATCAAAATTGACTCTTTCAAAGTATGTATGTACTGTAATGATATTTGTGTCTATACACAGTGTTTTAATTGCTTGTGACTCATGCCCATGTGCTCTTAAATTATGTCTGAGACATACATTTTTTCCTGGCGTTGTGGAAACCCTGGAAGACGAACGAGCACAGCAGGGTCAACGCCCCAACAGCACCAAACTGCAAGAAAGGAGCTGCGGCCTGCCGACAGGCCGACACGCACATCAGAAACACATGACATTTACATTATAATATTCCCAGAAAACTTGTCTCACTGTACCTGGAGTGAAAGAGGAACAGTTGGCCATTCCTGTGACCACCGGAGACAGATTCCTGTGACCCCTAAAGTGATGAACATCACACCAAAAAATAGGAGGATCTGTGTAGAGAAAAAAACAAATACAACATTCAATAACTTGAGCAGCCTCAATAGAGGATGCATGTTTAGAAATGTTCACAATACCTTGTGTAGCCAGTGCAAGTTGAGTGGTTCTTCTAAGGCAACTTGGAAGAGTGCAAAGAGCTGTAATGAATGAAACTAAATTATAACAAATCTCTTTTTGAAACTGTCATATTATCTGGTTACATGGCTACAAGGCTAAACAATAGTTATTTTATGTTTCTTATAGACTTCTAAACATCCAATCACATGCCAGTAATTAAACTCTCCCGTGACAATAAGGTATAATATTCTGCAACAATCAACACCACAGTATCAACACTATATTCTCACCAGCAGCAGAACGCAGTAGCTGGTTACCACTGCAGAAATGATGATCAGCACCATGAACCAGTTCACCCATCGGTTCAGTTTTTGGAAGCCCTGCCTGATAATAGAACAAAAGAGGGCAGCACAGGGTTAGCACCAATAAAGAAAGAGAAGAAAAGGAAAGAAAAGAGAGGATTCTGGTCTTTTGTGCTCGATTCAATGTGGGCCGTTTGTCTGTGTGTTTGTGATCACTCACCAGTTAACATCCTCTCGGTCATTAAAAGTAACCAGACAGATGTACATCCAGCACAGGGAAAGCAGGCAGACCATAATGACAACTGAGAACCAACAGCATGCACGCTAGAATGAAAAGAACAGGTGAAATATTATCCAGACATCAGTTCATGAGGGTTAAAATAATAATAAATAAAAATATCTTTTTTGTATGGTGTGTGTGCATAAGTGAAAGTATGTGTGTGTATGAATTCCAAAGGGAATTTGATCTGAGAAGACAATGCAACAATTCCAATATTTTTTCATAGTTGGTTTTTGCGCCCTCACCGACACACCTCCACCATTTAATTTGTGTACAAAATGATAGGCCACCACAACCCTCCTCCCCCTTTATAATCCTGATAAATCCAAAACAAGCCTGTTAGGGCCTGAGAGTTTACTTGTTTTTCTTGGCACACCCATTTCATTCTCATCATTACTTCATTTACAAAGTTTTTCTTTTCTAAAAAATATGTGAACAGTTTTTTTCTAAACATAGGTATCCACTTTAAAGCACTGGATATGTATAGCAAAACTTGGAAATATTTCACATTTCTGAATTCAGTCTGGTGGAATGTTAATCCCTGATTACAGGGATTTGTAAAGGTTATGCTCAATGGAAGTACAAGGAACCTGAAGATAGAATAGATTTAATAGAAGTAATTTCAAACAATTATTTCATAAACATCACACACTACAATACAGTAAAGAGCAGCGCTGAAGGCTGAACATTTTGGACTTATCTGAACACCCTAATGGTCATAAAAGAATACATTTATATTTGAAAACGTTAATATAAACACAATTATGGCTAAAAATACTCACTTTTCTTTCAGTTTTACTTGGGTGCTTCCAGTGGCAGCTATATAAGCCCCTGCTGCAAACTCTGCAACAGCTCTCATCTGGAGACATGACTTCTCCTCATTCACAGTTTAGGAAGTACAGATCCTGCTCAGTTAAATCTGGACACCTGATACAGGACGACTTGAAGAAGGTTGGATGGAGCCCAGATAACTCCTTCTCTGGATACCAGGAGAGGCCTGACCTCATTTACCTCTCTAAACCTACGACGGGTAGGAGGGAAAAAAGACAAATGTGACAGAAGCAAATGAGGGAGGGAGAGAGAGGGGGGTGGTATTAAGGCAATCCCTGCTCAATAACCCTCTCAATAAAGCCTGTGTGCAAAAGGGGGTATGCTACTGGCAGCACTTACAATGGCCAACAGCGTGGGGTATTGAGAGTAGTGCACAGACCAGCCAAAGAGTGAAGTCACACTATTGGAGCAAACAGCCACAGTGACAGGCACATCCATGCACAGAGAGGGGGTGGAGGAAATAAACTGTGCAAACGTAATACACAAACTGTTTACTGACTGAGTGCAGGACAATCTTTGGACATGCGTAATGACTTTGTAATGGTTTAGTTTATAGGGGTTTAGACTGCGAGGAATGTCGATGCTATGCAGTAGCCTGAGACCAGGGCACAGCAAGATCCTAGTAGACATGTTGGGGCATATAAATTGACAGTTGTGCCAGGTTTCGGTCAACTCTTCCAAAAGGGACATACGGAATTACACACGCTAGTTGTCATCCACTGAAGAGGCAGATTGAGCAATAACGGTTTAAGTTGTGAAAAGGTTTTATAGGGGCAACTGTTTCTTGTTGGACTTGATTTGACTTGCGGTTTTGCCAACTATCTTTTCACATCGATTGTTCATTGTGTTGCCACAGTCAAAGCCTACAGGGTATTCAGCAAGTTCAAGGTTAGGACATACATTTTCAATAGATCAAGCAGGTATAGATAAGATGAAACTTAACAAACCACTCTTATGTCATTCTACAGTATTTAATAAAATGACCTCCTTCCATTAAGTAATGTGTTTCTTAAAAATAATTATCAACTAATGCGCACGTTTTTGTACAGGTCCACAGGTGTAAATGTCATTGACAAGAAACACAAGACACTTTGTTTCACTGCGCACACAGTGCTTGATACACCTGAGCTGAATGTTGAGTAATAACTGCAGGTATGTGAGAGCAACCACACTGTCAACAAGTGACAATATGACAAAAGAGAGGGAAATAGAAATGTCACACTTACAGTTAAAGAACAATTAAATACTTTTTACAGTTGAGTGCCTCACAACAGTGTCCTTTTTATGTCAAATGTCAAATAGCTGGAATACATCACTTTGTTGATTTATTGTTTGATACATTGTCTCTCTCTCATTCCCCAACTCATACATAAGCACACTTAATAGATGCGTCAAAGTATAAGAATATAATGTAATACAATGGATTAAAAGGCACACACAGTGGTATACCTGCATTGTTAAGCAGATTAAAAGATAACACAGAGACACACCTTGCTAATCTACTCAGCAATGTAAACTGTAATTATGCAAAAAATGTAATGGGCATACCAATGCAATACAAACTGATGAGAGATAACATCAACACGGAGGAAAACGTGAAAACTATGAAACTTTCACTCTCACACTCTAACTGACTTACCGTCATGCAGTCGAAGTAGCTCAACTTCCAATTGGAACAAGAACTGTGCTGTTCTGCTGCTGCTGCTTTTCTTCTCTATTTTTTCCATTAAGCTTTACTTTTCAACTTCCTTCTTTAGTTTTTGGTTAATTATTGTCCAGTAAGTATGAAGTATTACCCAGAAAAAAAAAAGAAAAAAAAAACAGCGATGTGATCAAAGAAAGATTTTTTTCTACACTTAAACAGGAATATGAAATTATATTATTGGTACTAAAATCATCTCAGCCATCTACTACACTTAATACATATGTATTATGTGCTTTGGTTTTGTTTGTGTGTGCGATTTTTATATTGATTTCTGGCACACAGGAATGATGGTGTAAAACTTATTTTTTTGTGATTTGATATACATAATTTGTTATAGCCTCCTGTTTTCCCCCCAGGTTTTCCCCTGTAAATCTCTTACAGGATTGGGAGAGGCATTGGTTGGTATTTAAGCTGCTTTTTTGTTTTCTTTTCTTTTTGTTTTCTTGCTTTCTTGCGTTTCGCTTTGCTGTGTTTATTATGTTCAAATGGCAAAGAGCGTATGATGGCAATATGTGATCTTGAGCACATGAATAAAATAAAATAAAAAGAAATAAAAAAGTATATTAGCCTAGACCAAACAGATAAAAGACTATTTAGCTTCAACCTGTCAGCTTTACGTCAAAACCTTTCAAGAATGTAATCACACCAGTGTGTCCAGGCTGAAGTGCACGAAGGAAGCGCTTACTTTTTTTTTTTGTAATATTCCTGAAATCAGCTATAAATATTTTTTTTGTTCATCTTTCTTTTTATCTATCTATCTATCTATCTATCTATCTATCTATCTATCTATCTATCTATCTATCTATCTATCTATCTATCTATCTGCAGAATCTAGCAAACCAAAAGAAACTCACCATAAATCACACTGTGTTGTTAAATTCCTCCGTAGCACACTCCGTGGGAAAACCACTGTGATTGCCTCCACTCTACTTCTCTCGCATCCTTTCCACTTTGTGTAAATCCGTGAACTGAATGTGAATGTTCCCACATTAATGGGTGCAGGGGAAGGGGTGTAGCCCTAATGGAAAGGGAGGATCCAAACAGTTCAACTCAGTCAGGTAGGCTTCAAAGTGAGACCAATATAAAATGATTAGTAAAAAAATATATAACATTGTTTTTAAATGTATATATTTTATTTTGAATGCATGGTTTTTACGTGTTGAGTAGAAAGCAACACGCACACCACTTGCTTTGTCTCCTTTGTGGTGCAGGGAATACATTTGACTTGTACCAGAGTATTTCTACACTGTGGCATTGTTACGTTTACTTAGCTACAGTTAATAAAAGATCTGAGTACTTCTTCACAAGTGATCTATAGCCTACCATAGTGATTATTACATGACTGCATGTTGGCGTGACTCCTCCGTGCCAGCAGGTGGCGGTGGTGCACTGGAGACCAGTCATCGTTCGTTTAATAAGAAAAAGGGCTTGTTAGCCTACACTTCAGCTTCAGACTGGCAGGTGAGATCATTTGTTATTTGATGGCTGTCACTTTGTGTTCATCCAGACGTTACGCACTATCTTCATTGTTATAGGTCAAATGATGATAACAGTCAATGTTAGTTAAAAGTGGTGTGTGATAAACAGAGCAAAGCAGGCTCGTTTCGAAGTTAGCTAGTAAGCTAACTAGCTAGCTAGCAGTGTGTAATTGTCCACTAAAATACGATTTAACGTAACTTCATTTTATTTCCATCATCTGATCCAATGTAACGTTAAATCAATATATTCCATTCATTTCGGGATTTTTCTAATGTCAGCAATTTTGCTCTTTGAAAATTGCTTTTTTTAGTAGAACTTAACGTTACATATATTGTATGTTGTGTTCGATTTGCTCGTTCTTATGCTAACATTATATACATATAGCGTTAATTTGTAATACTATAGACTCATAAAGATAGCCCATTCCTGTTTTGTTTTTTCATAACAAGCAGTACAATAATAATCTTAAGAAACAGCTTTTCATAACAATGTACGTTTCTTTCTTTCTTTAGGTATTGTTTTTAGAAACGATGGATCAGAAGATTCCCTATGATGACTATCAGCTCCCAGTGGTATTCCTGCCTTCTTATGAGAACCCACCAGCATGGATAGCCCCACAGGAGGTATTCCTCATATTACAGTTTTTCTCAGTCGCTTTGGTACATTTCTCGAATCATTCTTAACATTTGCAAACCAGTAAATCGATTTCTCAAAAACAGTTCTTACAAACAGCACTACACAATCGATCACCTACAAAAGCCTGTAACTTGCTCAAAATCTCTAGTCCATTCCTCAAAAGTAAATCTTTATGTCAATGAACATGTCAGAGCCATCAGAATGTCAAGTCCTTGTCTCGTCGTTCACAAAGAAGTTGCTTAGTTTTGTAAAAAGTTTAGTCGTGTTGTCAATATAAAATTGTACTCTAGGTATTTTCTGATGTACACTATGGCTACATTTTTTTTTATGACAATGATTGAAAATACACAAGACTGCACTTTTTCTGTATGGATTTCATACATGTCAACAGTACAAAGTCACACATTCTTTTATGTGAGATTAGGATTACACAGATTGGACAGGATTCACATTTATACTGTTATTTTTGTTTTTTCAACAAATTACAGTGTCATTGCGATTCAGAAAGAAAAACACAAAACTATGTGTTCTCTGTGTAGATATGCTAAATTTAAAGTTCATTAGGTGCACCTCCAAGCTATTTTACATAGAGGTTGAGCACATTTTTTTTTTACACAATATCCTTAATTAATGGAAGTCAAGATTCACCTGAGAGAAATTTATTGATTTAAAATTCTTGACAAATTCACAACAACAATCTGTAAAAACAATTGTAATGTACTGTATGGAAAACTTGCTTGATCGATAATGACAATGAGTTCAGCCATTTTGCAATTATAGACCTATTCAATGAACTTATGACTAGATGGTTTGGGGGGTAAGACAATTCAACAGACATCCAGTATATTATATTATGAGCAACATGACAAGCAATTGATCATGTACAAAACAGCAGACAGTTGTACATGATCAATTGCATGCATGTACAAAAGCAATTGCAATTTGACCAAAACAATGATAAATTGCGTTTATCTTGTGCACACGTGACTAGATCATGTGAAGGTTGAACAAGCAGTTTTGAGAGTGTCAATTGTGATCTGAGAAATGTACCAAAGCAACTGAGAAAAATTGTAATATAACTACACTTTTTGTTTATATAACTTTGACCGAGAAAAAGTGAACTCAAGGTCCACAGGGGGTTTACTAGCTTTTTCTCAACTGCACCTTCAGGTCTTTATCAGGGGATGGCGTTTTCTTATGGAGATGGCACAGATGTCATCACAGATCCTAAGTAGTAATGTAACCTGTGTCACTGTTTAAAGGTGGCCTCTGGTGTTTGGTGTGAATGGCTTCCTTGATCTTTCTGATCTGTGTTCACAGAGAGCTGATTTAGTCCGTTTCCCATGTGTCCTTGTCCCTGGACAAGAGACTTTATCAACACTAAAAATACACAACATTGTCTGTCAGACTAAAAAATGGGTCAAAGTCACTGACCAGGAGTCTGTGGATGGCCGGAGAAAGATCAAGGATGCTTTCACATCTGACGCCAAAAGATGTGATGAAGTTGAAAGCTCTGCACAAAGCAAATAAGTGGACCTTGAATGAAGATGTTTTTGTCAATCTACGGTTTCCAAGATTTCCAATATGAAGGAACTTTATATAAGTATATAAATTAACTTTCATGCTCAGACAGTATAAGTAACTTTTCTGCCTATTCACCTAATTACACAATGTGTGAAAACAGTATTTTCCCAATCCTCTGCCATGTGATGTCCTTTGTCTGCAGGTTGTTAAATCTTGTCAGATTGCTCTTAGTAAGTCAAGGTGTGTGAGAAGAATTCAGCTCACAGGGTCGTAATGATATAATGCCATCATTTTGGTCGTACATTGTCAGCTTTTCTTTTTCCTTGTACATTTCTAGCGGGTTCTTCACCCTGACTACAACAATGAGCTCATCCAGTTCCTGCCTCGTACCATTGTATTGAAGAAACCTCCAGGAGCACAGCTGGGCTTCAACATCCGTGGGGGCAAGGCGTCACAGTTGGGAATCTTTATATCCAAGGTAGGGATTGACCTACACTGGTTTTTCAAGGCCGATACTGATATTGATTATTAGTATTTAGTGTAACCGATAACCAGTATTTGGAACCGATATGCATTTATAGTGAAAATGAAAATCTTCAAAAAGTCAAAATTAGGATTTTGGAATGTTAAAAACTCCAACACAAAACTTTGTTTAAATGCTTTAAGAAATGATTTAATGAATTAGAAACGTTCAACATAATACACAGTAAAAGATAGTCAGATAGTGTTGTGGGACATTAAGTCAGACTCAGTGGTGAGTGAAACCGAAGCAGAGGGACAGACACAGAGCTGTAGCGGAGCCAAAGTAGCGCACTTTTTAATTAATTGACTTAATCGGTAATCAGGCAAATAAGACGGCGATACAGATAATCTGCAAACTGCCAAAAAACGGCCCAATAATCGGTCTATCACTCATCCAAGGTGTGTGTGTAGCCCTGGTGTTTGGTACGACTTTTACTGCCATTCATACTTGTTGTGCTGCTGACTTTCCACATTGTGGTTTCTAATTTGTGTGTGTATGTGTGTGATGTGGTGGCAGGTGGTTCCAGACTCAGATGCCCACAGAGCAGGGCTGCAAGAGGGAGACCAGGTTCTTTCTGTGAATGAGGTTGATTTCCAAGACATTGAGCACTCAAGAGTAAGTCAGAGCAGTACTCTCAAGCCGAATTGTAATCAACACAATATTACACAGTACTACATTTTTACTGTAGTCGGAACATGTTGAAAGACATCTGTGTAAAATGGGTCTTTATTTTATTTTATATATTTCAATATTTTAATTCCTATTGAATATGTAAATGTTTATAAAATGTCTCAGTAAATTGAGTCCAATGTTGCATTGTTCTCAACGTTTTCCTCCAACAGTTTTATTATATTGATTTCATTTCTTCTTCCTCTTTAGGCTGTAGAGATTCTGAAGACTGCGCGAGAGATACTGATGAGGGTTCGCTTCTTTCCTTACAGTAAGTCTTACTCTACAAAATCATATCAATAGCAAGACGACAATTTCTACGTCATGAAAATGGAGTCCATATCTGCTATACCTTTCCCTTTACTTCCTTTTACAGAGGACTATAAAATGACCACTTATGTTGTCGTCGTAGTAGTTGGTTTTGCCCATTGTGAAGGTATTTTTGGAGAGAGTATACAATTTATTGATCATACTAACGTTTCAGAAACAATCAATAAATTGTAATGCTGAGCAGCAAGAGCAGTGTGCGGGATCTTTTCTCAAGATTAAAGTGGTACTTTCCAACGCACCTACATCTGAAATAGTTGGATGTGCGAGTATCTCTTTTTGAAAAAAGAGTCGACAGAAACCAAAAATATTACAGAGCAGTCTTTTATTAATCTAGAATTTCTAATTTAGTTTTGTTTGATATTGGAGAGAACTTATAGAAAACAAATCAAACCATAGAGCACATAACATCTCTGTGGAGACAAATTAGGATGAAAGAAATCATTCATTATTGTAATCCATATGCATAATTTGGTTTAAAATACAGAAAATACATGCCTGTTAATGAGTGTATTATGCATTTGTACTAATTGGGTCATCATTTTTCCCGTCTTCTATCCAATGTCTGTGAATGCAACTTATGTTTTTTTTTTATTTTAGTATTTCAGTATCGATTGATTTGTCTTTATTGGCCCAATCAGTATTTTGTGACCATAAATAACAGATAAATTCATGTACAGTAATTGAGGTGTTTGACTTCTATGTGTAAGATTAGCCATTTGTGTGTGTTTCTTGACTGGTCATAATTTTAAACATAGCCCTGCTTTCTTGCTTTGTTTCCAAACATTACTGATGCAAATAAAGCTCTAACAGCATCAGAAAACATAAAAAGTTAAGATTGAGTTGTCGTATAATAAAACTATTAAAATAAGATTATTTTAATTAAAACTTAACTCAATTTCCAATCCATTTTTATTTGTAACATGGATTGTGCTTGTTATCATCCCCCAGTATGCAAATAATAATCATTTATTCTTTATTAATCCTGCAAGGGAAATTACAATGTTTTCACTCTGTTGTTACACTACACACAGGCCTGAAATACACACACATGCTCAGTACCTATACATGCACAAATGGAGAGATATCAGAGTGAGGGAGCTGCAGCTGTCGATAGACAGGCGCCCCGAGCAGTTGGGGGTTTGATGCCTTGCTCAAGTAGCCTGGTTGACACCAGACCCTTCTCAGTTGTAACTGAGAGTGGGTCTGGGGAAGGTTCATTGACAGTTCATTTCCAAAGGGGCGTCACCAACAGACGCCACTCAAATGCCTCTGGGCGCATTGGATAGTCCAACCAATCAGACCAACGATACGGGTGACGCTGCGCTTGGTAGCCGTCATGTTGAATGTAAACAAAAAGCCGCTCGCCGTCGCTGCGCTATCATCGTTGCGTGAAGCCCGCCTCAACTGTTGTGATTGGTGTAAAGCCCGCCTCAGCGGTTGTGATTGGTGCCTCAATTTTGGGGACATTGGAAATGGGTTTGAATGGGCTCTTCGCCAGACTGACTTGCAGAGCAAATCTCAAATTTGCCGGAAGTTCGTCAGGGTTTACCCAGGCTATTGCTCAAGAGGACCTTGGCAGTGCCTAGGTGGTGAACTGGCACCTCTCCAGCTACCAGTCCACCCCCATACTTTAGTCTGTATGGTGACCCAACTCCCTACAGACTGAGCTACTGCCACCCCTAAATACTAAAAGATAAATAATAAAACAAAAATAAATAAATATAAATAAATAATAAAACAAATACTACAGTATATGTACACCCCTTCTCAAAATGACAGTAAAAAGTGCATGTGCAAGAAAAGCTTTCATACAGAACATATATCTCATTCTAAGGGACCACATGTCAAGAATTTGAAGCTTGTCAGCACTCAGCTGCCTGCGTGTTACAGTACCTGCATACTGCAGCTAAGATAACTATCTGGCTGATCTCACTGCGTGTCTTCAACAACAACAACAACAACCAAGTCGTTGGATTCACTGAATTATATCATACTGGCATGAGATCATATAATGACATCCCTTTCAGTTTTGTGACGTTGTTCTCGGTGTCTTTTATCAGACTACCAACGGCAGAAGGAGAGGACTGTACATTAGGTGGCAGCAATGAGAGAGTTGGACAGCCGCGTCACTGCACGTCATTTCCCCTCCTCCTACAGACTCTGGCTTCCTTCTGTCTCAGCTTCAAGATAACTGATGTATGACTCAGCCTCATTCTCCATGCTCCATGTAAGAACAATATACTCTGTTAAATATTGGTTTCCTCTCTCACCCAGATATCTGATTTCTACTCCAACAGGATGTATTCACAGGGAGTGAAGGGAGTTACCATATAAGCAGAAGCTCAATATACATACATATATATTTCACATTATAAATTATGGAACTGATACCTATTTTTCTATTCAAGCATAGCATTTATAGACCCTGCATACTTTAATAACGCATTGCCTTTATACATTTTTCTTTAAGTCCTATAATAAGATGTTTCTACTGTTATCCTAGACACATTTTGATCAAATATAGATGCTTATGTGTACTGTACACATTTGCCTTGATGACACTGATATAAAGTAGAGACACATATACACTCAGTTGCTAGTAGGGGTGGAACAGTAAACAGAAATCACGGTTCGGTTTGTACCTCGGTTCAGACATCACGGTTCGGTACGAGTTCGGTACATTGGAGGGAAAAGCAAAACAAAAATGCAGAAGGCAGTTTTTTTTTTATTGTGCATGTCTCAGGCTGTACCACCTAGTGTCATCCAGTCTCTCCCCTGAGTTAGCTGCAACAGCCTGAAATGTGTAAAGTAAGATGTAAACAGTAAACAATAAGTACCCCACATCATCTCCAGACTCCATCTGTAACTTGTAAACAAAATAAGACAATCGGCTATGAAACTGAAAATACAGCATCTCTGTTCTCTGCAAAGACGAACTAAATCACCTGATTAATGCAACGTTATCACGACGTCTCCCGGCCATTTTTCACCGCAGAAAGCTGCTCCCTGCCTGGCTAAAGCTAATATAGTTAGCCTAAAGAAACAAGGCGTCTGTCACAACTAACGTTACGGTTCGGAACCGCGACGCTGGAAATGTAACACTAATCTACAACAGCAGTCTGTGTCTAATATAACGTAACAGTTTGTTGCTTGTTCTCTGGGTGATGGCGTTGGATACGTGTTAGCATGTTAGATGTATTTCCACTCACATTCCCAACAACTGCTGAACAACGCTGACACACAGTCCTCGTCTTATCCCCCACTCTCTCGCCTGTACTACTGTAACTGACTGGGAAACACACCGAAGCAACGCTGACTTGAGCGTACGTTCTGCGCGTGCGCGAGATGTAATACGTCTCCATAACAGCAGGTGGCGGTAATCTGTATTGTTGCCCAAAAAATTTAAAACCGGCAGTTGATTGGATGAACGCGTCACGTGGGTCTGGCTGCTCCTGGATTTTTCAACCGGGCATAATGGCGGTAAAGCTTAGAAAAAATCAAGCCCGACCCTACCCGAGCCCGTGCACTTTGTGTCCGAGCCCGGCCCGACACATTAACTGTAATTATGAGCCCGAGCCCAATTTAAACCCGACATTTTTTTTAATACATGGGCCGTTATAACTGCATTCTCAACTACAATTCAGAGTTGTTTGAAATGCAGAAATCTGTTTGGAAGGGGTATGCTTGGAGAAGTAACAAAAGAGGACATTGAAGGATGACTATCATCTTTTCTGCCATGGCAAGCCTGCTTCATGTGTCTGTTCAGCACAGCAGGCCTGGTGTGATGCGTGCGGGTGGCATGGCATAGCTTGCTCCCCACCCAATTAGGCTAATAAAGTAATGATTAAAAAAACACAAATGCTTGATCAAGGGCCCAGCCCGAGGATAGTGGCGGGAAATGTCAGCCCGGCCTGGCCCGTGGGTCCAATTCGGGCTCAGGCAGAGAATCTAAACTCTAAATGGCTCATAATAACAAATGATCTCATATTTTATGAAGACGAAACGTGTTTCTGAAAACATTTTAAGCAAGAAATAGGCCATGCAGTTGCTGAATCTGTCTTCATTTCAATTGACAAAGGTCAGTTTAAAAGATTTTCGTCAGATTTTGAGAGGCTTAGTCAAGCTCATCCCGCTCGTCGCAGACTGTCCGACGGCCGATTATCGGGTTAGTGTGTCAGGGCCATTAAAGAGGCCGGCGGGTCCTCTAACTTATGTGGGTCGCCACCACTCGCCATACCCGTCCTTAGTGCTGCTATCTCTGACTCATTCACTGGACCGTCGACCTGACAAGGCGGAGCTCAGTTACATAGGTGCCAATCAGAGCTTCAGAGCTAAGGCAGGGCTACAGATTACGTGTCCCTAAAGAACCCGCGTATCTAACAGTAGTTCCGCATTACGCAAGTTTTATTTATTTTTATACCGTGTATTCTTTGTGTAAATTCATGCACCGAACCGTGACGCCCGTACCGTTTCGGTTCAATACGAATACATGTACCGTTCCACCCCTGGTTGCTAGTGTATTAGGTACACCTGGCTAAAACTAATGCAGTCCAATACATCAGCTCAGCAATATATCCAACCATCATGAAATATATAATGTTCAGATTCTTGTTTAAAACTGTTTGATAAAATCATTTCAACTAAAGATCCAATTACTGCCTTTCCTGGAGCTTTCAACTGAAAATCACAGCTCTGTTTTTTCTAATGTTTCTTATATTAATAAACTGGCAACTGAGTGTATGTACTGTACATACACACATATTACTTGGATTTACAGAGACACCAGGGCCTTACGTACTGTAAGAGCAAATGATAGTGCAAGACTCCTGGTACATGTAAATATCACTGATTTAAATATCACTGAATATACTGTACATCCAGTTTTTAAATATTTAACAAATGTATAATTATTTAGGGAAATTAAGTTGTGTAAATATAGTTTAGAGACAGCAATTGTGGGCTGAGTGTTTATTAAATACTGAATACTCAAATCTTGTTCATGTTTCATACATCATACGCTTTACATAACCTGCTTCTAGGCTGAATATTTTAATTATTGTATGAAGTGTATATTTTAGGTACCAAACTGTTGACAAGTATAACTTCTAACATGCTATTACAGTGCACGATAACGGCACACTGTGCCCTAGCTCTTAGTGTAATGGTAAAGCCTGTAATATGTTTATCTGTGTGCAGTAGAGACCCGTGTCTGTCTGTCTTAAGTAAAGTAAGTTAAGTCAGTAAAATTTAGCAGATACAAGCTTTTTAACATTTACAGAAAACAGTTGAATACCTCTGGGCTGTTACTGCAGTAAATCCCTTTGTTTGTATGCAAATACCTGCCTGTTGCATCTCAACACTGTTCTATTCTTTTGTACACTAATAAACTTTTGAACCATAGTAACCATGTCTTTATACTTGAAGAGCCTTAACCAGCTGGAAATAGACCAGTTTGCTCTGGTTCAAGTAGCTAAACTTGTTCAACTTGTTTGTTTGGTTTGTCTTGAGACAAATCTTAAAAAAGAATGCAGTCAACAGTCATTACAAAAGCACATAAACCTTGTGAGGTTTATTTAAAAAAAAAAAAAAAAGGAGAAAAAAAAGTCGACAAGGTAACATAACGTCAAATATCTTATGAAAAAAAAAAAAAAACTTAACAAGCTCAGCCTGCAGGGCTTCATTCCAGGGTCTTTTCTCAAACATGACTTCAAACAGAAACTTCAAATAAATAAAATATATCCTTTAGGTAAAGTGATTCATATGACAAAATGCTAACTTGCTATGTACATTTTACATGTTAATACAGTCTAACAAGATTGTAATTCTCAGATCAACAACAGATCCCCTCCTTGAGTGCCAATGCAAGGCTAGGGTCTGTATAACTTAGAATAAGAATTACATTTTACATTGCATAAAGCTTTGATTGCACAACATGTTAAATACAATGAACCTTTAAACCAGCTTCCTGTTCACTAATTGCCCACTAATGACTTAATTAAATAAACTAATGGTAAGCAATAAAAGCAATTCAGTTTTTTTTTTTGCATTAAAAAAAAAAAAAACACCTGTTAAAGTAAATATAAAAAGACAAAAAAATGAAAGTGTTCATTCAATTTAGAAAAAAATAATTTCCCTTCACTTTACTTTTCACAACTGACAGTAACTCATCTATTTTCCATTCAGTCACTTGTAAAGGCAAAATGGACAACTATGCTTAATTTCTATCTATTTTGCGTAACCAAGCTACCCATTGTAAATGTAGTGCTTTCACTATGACACATTCAAACACTGATAACTCTAAGCCTGTACATTGTAAAAATAAAAAATAAGAGTTTTAAAAGCCTGGCGGCAAACACTGGAGAGATGTTAAGCTTAGTTTAACTTGGACTGAGGTGAATGGCAATTTGATCTGTGCTCATTTCTGTCTGGTAAGACAGCTGTAAACACGTCATGCTCTTGCTCATCCCAAAAGACACAAGGATAAATATTCAAGAGCATTAGGGTGACGTCTCAGAGAGTCGCAGGTCTCAAGTCTTATTCAGTTTATGAGTATATACAGTCCATCCTCCAATCTCTCCCTCTTTACTATCCTTCCCATCACCTTGATGGGATTTAACTGCTGTCCTGGTTGTCTACAGCGGCCACCTTGGAACTCTCATCCATGTTTTCTAGCGAGTCGGCTCTCTGTATCGACAGTTCGCTGGGGTCCATCATGGGCAAGATGTTCTGCTCTGGGTACAACCACGGCTTCCGGTCGGGAGAGTTCTGCCGTTTCCACTCCGGATACATCTGTCCCGCCTTGTGTACGCATTTCATCACCTGAAAGAAGTGGGCCAAGCCAAGAGAGGATACCATTATCAGAGGGATGCAGTCCAACAATCAGGGTCATACCGCACCTTCATTCTCAGTCAACAAAGCTGAAGATAAAGCTGGTCACAACATACTGAGTAACAGATTATGTCGCAAGCAGATACACAAGTCTAACTATTTACAGCTCTGAGAAACTGAGACAGCTAGCTAGACTGTCCGATCTGAGTTTTCTCTTTATTTTGCAGCACCTCTGTGAGGATCTTAGCACCGCCCATGACGATTCTGATTGGTTTAAAGAAATGCCATTAAACCAGAGCACGTTTTCCTCCCATCCCCGAATGCTATGTGGAGTAGCCAGACCCTCCTTCAGCGCGCTTTGCAGGACACTCCTGCAGAAACTTAGCAAGACCCCACGAGTCTCAACAGCTATGTTTCACAAGCCTGCTTCAAACTGCTAAAATGCACTTTGTTAAATGGGTTTTATTTGTTCATTGCTATCCCTTATTAGAGGACCTTAGCCTGGCTGAAATAGTATCGCCTTTTAAATTATTTACAGACTTTATTTGACCATTTTTATTGCCGACCGCTTATCTGCAATTGTTGTGCATATGATAAGAAACGTGAAAATATTTAGACTCACACAGACGCACACATCATTACATTATGGTCTAAATAGTTTCCACCTGCGGAGGATAAGAAACCTGGTGGACGAGTTCGAGTGAGTGAGTGAGTGAGATACTCCTTTGTCAGCAACCTTACCAGGACAGGCCCCTTTAAAATTGAGTTTCTATGGTTGCTATTGTTCTTTTAAGACACATGAAACCCTCACTCCCTTATGTGCGCACACACCCATTACACACTTGTAATCACCCAGTGGCCACACGCCCACGCACGGATACACAACACAGTTCATGTATTTTTAACCTCAGCACCTTCAGTGCTGCTGTTGACTAGAAGAAAACAAAACTTTGCAACATGTTGTGTTACATACCCGTGGAGCAAGAACTTGAGAACCTTGGTTCACCACCCACTTTGGAAGAGAACCTGGAGCAGAGAAATACACTTTAAAAAAAACAGCTCTTAAAAATGCTAGCAACAATTCTCATTTTGAAAAGACTAGGGTGAGCGTTGGTTATGGTCTTACCTTTGGGGTCAGCTTGTGAAAGGTATATGAAAGTGCAGCTGTTTGGTCCTGTGGGCTTGATCAAATATCCAGTGAGGATGGAAATGGCCCTCACCAGGTCCTTGCGAGGAGGGTATTTCTGGAATTGAATCAAAACAGTTTGCAGAATGAGAAACACTACAATACATCTACAAGATGTTGGACAAGTTATGCAATGTGGACACATCAACTTGGTTTAGACAAGTTTGTGTATGAAAAACATTAATGCACACAAAACATGAATACAATAGGGGTGCGAGAGCTGTAGAAATGGCATGTTTAAAGACAGTGGGAGTGAGTGGAGGAGGTGGCATACCAGGTGTTTGACTGAGAAGTTAAAGATGATGTACTCGTCCTCTGTCACCTGCCACGATCGCAGAGTCACCACATCTCTGTTCTTTATAGGCTGTGGACAAATCCCTGCAGGAAAAAAAGACAAACATCTGGTTATATAGTGTTCCTTCATTAACTACTTCACTATACACAACCTTAGACTCAACAAGTGCTCCCTTGTCATGACAATAATTACAGCGGTGGAACAAAAATGCCGCCCATTCTTCATCCCAGAGGGCTTCAGCAGCTTACAAAACGACAGAAGAAACAGGTTCTAATTATTTAGAAAAGAAGGTTAAAGGAGACGGCACTGCGATCCACTAAAAGAAAAGCAAACCTGGTTTGAGTAGAGCGCTTGCTGATGGGAAAATAATGGTAGCGTTGTTTACATTTCACTATGGCTAAAAAGCACTTTTATGACGCTTATTTACATCATCAAGAACTTTGTCACAAAACAAATACAAATGAGCACTGATTTTAATTATGAACTGTCTTGAAAGCACTATTCTTAGTAGTAGCCTATAGAGAATATCTTCAAAATCCCAAATATGAGTCAAACTCTAAATATGCACTGTCCCTTTCCAGTGGGTGTGTTTCTTGTGAGCAACAGGTGAAACTGAGTCAGGTCAGGCCTGCACTGCAGACTGACAGGTTTCTGCTTTAGAGAAAAACACACAGAAGAATGTGATCAGATTCAGCAGAAAGGAGTCCTCACATGAGTAGTAGCCCACATCAGCATTCGCAGAGAGCCGGGCAATGTCAAAGCTGTCCAACATGGCGGGGTCCCACGTCTTACGGTACTGGCCATCATGAAGGACGTCGTACATGGTGGCAGCTGATACATCGTTGATTGTCATTTTACACTGAAACAAACAACGTGTTATAAAAAAAAAAAAAAAATTAAAGTTCCCAGTTCCCAGAGACAATTATGATATCCTAATAGTTATTTCTAAAGTTGGTGTTGAAGTGAACTTACCTTGATCTTGTGGACTTTTGGTACGGGATTCCCTTTATTTGTAGGAGAAGCTTCGACCAACACTTGCATCCCATTCTTATCATACTTGCTGAACCAATTGTCCGTTGATAAACACTGCTTTCTGAAGTCAGCAAAGTCCGCCTCATCGGGTAAAATAGACATCTTTGAATGAATCTTTAAAAGAAAAAGAAAAAAACTTTCTTTGATACACACAACAATCTGTTCAGTCCAGTTCAGAGTGTGTATGTTTGACCAAGTCGACTCTTGAAGAGATGTAAAGCGTCTGGGGTTGTATGCCTCTGGCTACTCCAATATATGCGAGCTGGTGATCACCAATCAAGTCGAGCAGGATTTTTTTTTTAGTGTTGAATTCCTGAGTCATACCTTCAAACACCTCTCCCGCAGACGTCACAGCACTTCCTGAATCCAGGTGTGGTTACGCAGGTAGCCTAAAGAAAAAACAAAAACAGTTCGTCCCGCTCTCACAGCAACAGATATTTTTTAACCCTCATGTTGTCCTCGGGTCAAATTTGACCCGCTTTCAAAGTTTTTTTTTAATATCAGAAAATATGGGACGTCGATAAAGCGCCGAAAATGTAAAAGAAAAATTTTTAAAAAAAAATTACAAAACGTTAAAAAAAAACCCAAAACATTGAAAAAGTTACAATAACATTGGGAAAAAGCGGGAAAAGCGATTAAAATGTTGAAAAAAGTGACCAAAACAATGGGAAAAAACCCACTAAAATGTAAAATACAAAACTGAAACAGTGAGATAGGGACAATAAAAGTGTTTTTTTCATGGTTGACGGGAAGACAACACAAGGGTTAACAATATCATACAGCTAGGCCTACTGTAGGTCAAACCTGATAACAGAGGAAATAAAGCAGTTCATAAAAAAGAGCAGTGTTGTTTTATTATCAGAAAGTGCGAAAGAAAGAAAGATACAAAGAAGGCTACATATATAGGCCGAACACTGTGGGCTGCTCAGGTGGAGAGTGGGTGGGTGCGAATTGCAGTGTTCAAAAGAATCATCACGACTATAAATGTTAAACAATAAAAGTACACTAACAAAAAACTGAGTGAAATAATTCAAGCATTTGAACATCTGCTCAAAAATGTAAACAAAAGTTCTAATTAAATAAAATTAAATGTGATAATAAAAAATATGGCTGTTTTATTTGAACTACTAATAGCTATACAATCTAGCCTACGTCCTCAAAAGAGAATATAGAAAAAAGAAAAAATAGACTCACACATACACCCTTTTTTATTCTTGCTCTTATCTTGAGTTTTATGTTTTTTTTCTTCCTGTTTTTATCTTTGTATTTTATCTTGTGTAACTGCTGTTGTCTGTCATTCAACTCTCTGTAAATGAGGCCAACCTCAGTGAACTTTGAGTTTAAATAAAATGAAATATTCAAGTAGGTGAAATACATGAAACAGTGGAACACAGGCCTTCTAGGATAAACAGGCCAATGTGCATGGAGATTGGCAATAATATGTATGAAATCCCAGCTCATACATTCAGTTTTTATTTACATGCTTTCAATAGCTTTTGAGCAAAGATGCACATCAAGTAGCAGTCGTGTGTGACATGCAATCTCAATGTTCATTCTTAGCCACACCTTTCTGATGTAACAGTACATGCCTGTGATGCATTGCCTAACGCGTAGTTTCAGTCTACTTTGGCGACCTGTGACATACAGGCCTTTGTGACAGGTTTTTCACACAGAGGTCCTTTATAGTATCGCTTATAGAATGTATGTACAGAATGTTTGTTGATCCAAAGCATTTGAAATTAGAGAATTATAAATGTGCTTTGTAAAAAAAGGGATCACAGATGTTACATTTTGGTGAAATATCTTTATTTTATTCCATGTGACAGGCCTACACTTGTTTCATTATTTCTCCTTTTTATACATCAGATAGTAATAGTACATTATTCACACAAACGTTGCTAAACACGAGTAGACAGCATATTTTCAAATGGACAGACACAATTTAGAATAGCACAAAGCTGATTATTTAGTCAGTGACAAGTAATAGAAGAGCTGCTCATGTTAAAACTGACATTTCAAACAAGCTACAGCAAATGACCAGTGTCTTTTGTTGTGCTATGGCTAGTTAGTTGGTGTGTGTGTGTGTGTGTCTGTATCTGTTTCTGTGGAGACGGTGCAGCTTTTACCTGTGACTGTAAACCAAGCTAATGACTACACACACCAAAAAGTAATTTCTAGCAGTGTGACAGGAAAAAACGTTACCGGCCCAAGTGTTGCCTTTAGATGGAGTCCCGGCAGACACGCAAACAATAAATTAAATAAACTTTCAACATGCGTGTCAGCATCTGTACTTTTGGTCAAGCATACAATGTTATCTTTATGTCCAAGTTACAAAATAAATACAACAAATAAAACCAACAGTCCTACACAGGCAATAGCAATACAGCAATGGGTACTGTGACTAACTTCTCTGCACTTTTTACAGCAAGGGTGTTAGTAAACATAAGCTGTATCGGAGGACTAACTCTTATTTACCAGCTCTACAAAACAACTAGTGAAGCCATGAACCAGTCAGCAGGCTTCTTTTATATTTTACAATATTGTGGCTTGATTCAGTGCACAACGTTGGTGAACAAACAAGCAAGGCATCTGTGTTCTTATCCATATAAATCCTGCATGGTGAGCATGCTGCATGTTTTGCAATAGTGTAATCAACACAACACAAATTATCAATGAGATGGTAGGTACGTCATAGCGACAAAAGTGACAACTTTCCATCAGCGTGGAAAAACTAAACACTGGCTTTTTATTTTCTACATTAGGGGCTTCTAATAACTCAGACATGTTAGTATCCGTGCAGCTAATTTAACAACATTGGAAAGACAGTTGCTATAGTTTTAATGCAGACATAGTTTCAGGTTAGTAACCATTCTACTGAATTTGGGATGCTTTCACTTTGATGATCTATTACCTCAATGTTTGGTTACACATCCCTTTTCCACGGTTTTAAACAAGGTCTCAAATGATGTCAATTTGGTCTGCTAACACACTGTTGTATTGGGCAGTTAAAGCCTGCAGATGTGTTAGGTATAAATGATATCGTATGGACCATTGCCCCTCTTCAATAAAAAAAGGTCCATTTGAGCCTAATGTGGCAATATGATGGTGAGCAATGATGTAAAGTCACTGGTAACATCCTGTCTCTACTTCCTCAAAATAAAACAAAGTCAAGAAATAATCTGAGAGATAGAAAAGTTGTAGGCAAACTCTCCATTTAAAATAAAAAATTAAATGGGCTGAGAACTCAACCTTGTAGTCATTTAAATAATCCCAATCAGTCTTACTTTACAACAATGACAAGAGTAACAGCACTAAGATTCCCAACTGTGCAATAACTCATGAGCGGTTAGCTATGTCAGTCTGCAATCCTATACAATGCCATGCAACTGGATAAAAATGAACATATCGTTTAACTTATTCCTTGTTTTAAAGGTTTACTTTTGAACCATCCCCTCCTCCCCCACACACACACAGATAATCTGTTTCAATACAGTAATGCACATCCACACGGTTACTCTGAAAAGTCACTGAGTTGGAAAAGGAAAAAAAGAGAGGTTCTCTGCCCCAATGGCAGTGTGCCAAGGGTGGAGAGAGTGGCCACTGAGAGACAAGCTGTTGGTGGGGAGGAGACAGGCTAGGTGAGGGTGAGGGGTGAGGTGTACTAGCATGAGCAGCTGCTCTCGGTGACAGTCATCTCTGGCTGTTTCTCCAGTTTGATGTCGATCACTGAGAGCACTTGGTTAAGTAACATCGTCAATGAATTCGCAAATTTCACTTCAGTATTTTCTGCAGCGCTATCTGGCTGCCATCTCCTCAGAGAACATTCTCTCTTTTGTGCAGAGTAAACTACGAGGTACTTGTTACCAGCTTTTCTACTTTTACAGATCGTGGTGATAGTATCAGATATTCAAACGAGAACTATGGCAGTATGGCAATAAGCTATGGCAACAATAACTTGACAAAAGTATGCCAACAATTTCAGTTGAATGCAACTTTAAAAGGATACTGTCCTCTTTGCTTTTCTCTGGTGTGCTATCCATCCCAGGCAATGCAGCAGCAACACGACGGAACAGCTATAAAACAAAGTCAGAAAAATGTAACAATTGAACAAATTTGAAAAGGTGTAGTAGAAGTAAAATGCTGTCAAATAAGGGTGAGTGATTTGGGCAAAATCTTCGATCACAGTGTATGTACTTATATTTCAATTGACAAACAGTTAAGTTCATACATAAAATAACCAGTCAGTAATGTTTACTTTTGTCTAATTTGGTGTCTGAAAAATGTTAAGGTATTTGTTCACCTTAATGCAGAAATCCTCTAATCCTGCCATAATGCAATACTGCTCATTCATTTATATATATATATATATATATATATATATGTATGTACATATAGTCATCACCCACCCCTACTGTCACTATACAGTATAGACAGAAAGGAATCAAAGTTATAAGAAGTCACTCACACAATAATATATTTCACTGAACAGGCAAACATGAGAAGCCGTTAAAGCAGTGATACAAAATGTGATTGTAATTGGTCGTTGAACCTCCTCCACTGAGCAAGCCCATTAAAGTCACAGAAACAGTTTGAAAGCTGCAGAAGTTTTAGTGAATCAGACAAACGAGCACAGTAGCAGTAAACGTGTGCAGACAAGTGAATACTGAAACATCTAAAAGCAAAGCCTGTGGGGAGAAAATACAAACTATACATGTACAGTAGGTACTGAGAATACCAAGACATGTCCCGATGAGCAACGAGAGGGGAAAAGGAGGTGGAAAGAGTTAAGTGTAGACTTTGAGGGCAGAATTAGCTCAACTACCTTGAGAGAGCAGAATCTCTACCTGTTTGACATTGTAGCCAGTCTTTGCGCTGGTTTCAATGAACATGACATTCAGTTCCTTAGCTCTCTGCTCACCCTCCTCCGTGGTGATCTGTCTGCTCAGGTAGAAGCAGAGGGGGGAGATGGACGAACATACAGATATGGAAAGAAACATCGCAAAGAGGACAGGCCAAGAGGAGAGGGAAGAGATAGAGAGAGAGAAACAAAGAGCTCAACACAGAATCTTGTTTTGTGGGTGAAAAAGAGAGAGAGGTTAGTTTAGTTATCACACAGAGAGACAGAGAGGAAGACAAAGGGAGAGAAGCTGCTGTGTTGAGTACAGATGAAGCAGCAGGAAAACGAATCGGGAGATCACTCATTCATTCGACAGCCACACGCTGATCCATTTCAATGAGTTGTACATCCTAGACGGCACAGGTTGGCCTCCCTAACCTAAAGAATATCATGACTATCAGGACTATTTGTCAGTTTTACACCTGCTGTTGCTGGACACCAACCTGTTTGACGTTATAGCCAGCCTTGGCACTGGTCTCTATGTACATCACATTGAGCTCACGAGCTTTCCTCTCTGCCGCCTCAACAGAAACTTGCCTGCCATGGCCCCGGGAAGGGAGAGGGAGGGAGTGGAGTGTGGTGTTGAGGGAAACACACACAAAAAAAATAATTCAAATGACATGGAGAGAACAGAGCAGGAAAGGGAACAAAAAAAGTAAAGCAAAGAAAGAAAAAAAAAGGCAGAACAGAAATATGATCAAATCATACAAAATATACAAATAAAAGTACTTAAATCACTAATAAAAAGGCTGGAGTATGTAAAATGCCAAGGGATGATAAAATTCAAAATTGGATGAGATGCTAAAGGGAAGACCAGTGGGATTCCAGGCTTTGGCAGTTTATATACTACTTCATACTTAATGCTACACACTTTCTAATTGTAGTAGAATTATAAAATTACAGTCTATTTATCAATCATTGTTTCTAGAAAAGGAAATTCATAACAATCTTTCACACATCTCACACAACATTGTCACATCTCACACAACCATGTACCTTTTATCCGCCAAGTCTGTTTTGTTCCCAACAAGCATGATAATGACATCACTTCCTCTCTCTGTTCTAACATCATCAATCCACTTTGAGGTTTGCTGGAATGAATTAAGATCTGTGGATGAAAAAACATCCACACAATTACTGTACACATCAACCACAAGTAGCCCCAAAAGACATAAAACATTTGGTATTCTATCTACAGTTAAAAGTGTGCTCAAGCAGATATTAGTCTTCATTAAAAAGGTTGGTAAGAAAAGCCCGTAAAGTATTTGTGTTAGTCAGAAAACGTATTAAGAAAATAAGCTTGAAGAAGGAAAATATACTTAGAGATTTATTAGCAGAAGTGCATAAGGTAGCAACTATGCCAAGATAGCTTTCTTCCTCTAGACCCCTACAGAAAGGTTAGAGTACAGCCCTGACTCACTGGTGATGTCATAAACAACCACGGCAATGGTAGAGTCACGGATGTAGCTGGGAATTAGGCTACGAAAACGCTCCTGTCCAGCAGTGTCCCAAAGCTGGAGCCGGACCTGAGGATAGGAATGGAGGGGAAGAAAAGGACAAAGAGATAAAGATGGGAAAGGCAGAACAAGGAATTGGAGAATAGGACAGTCATAAAGGAACTGCAAGCCAAGCAACAGAGATGAAAATGGTCTTTTATGGAGGAATGGGGAGAATCATTCAAATGCAGAAGGGTCAGAGATGACCAGCGTTATGCTGATTAGACATGTAAAAGTAGGCCCTGGGGAATCATTATTTAGTCTTTTTCAGAGAATCTCTGCCCATGAGGTGACATCTGAAGACACTTTCCGTTATTCCTTCCATCAGCCTCATTTGTAACAGCATTTAGGAAGCACAGACCCCCCTGGACACTGCTGGAGAAATGCTTTAGTATCACTATGGCTGATGCAAAGAGTCTGGAACTACCCCTTATCATGCTGTCCAGTGGGGTTTGCCAGGCTAGTAAATGCTCTTTTTTTGCCCTTCCATATACTAAGTGAAGGACAAGGAGGCGAGGCAAGGCCATGATACCTACTGGCTATGTCATAAACCACCACAGCAGCGGCTGAGTCGCGGATGTAACTGGGGATGAGGCTGCGGAAACGCTCCTGTCCGGCTGTATCCCAGAGCTGCAGCCGAATCTGTGGCCAGCCGTGAAATGAATGTGGGAAGGGGGGAGGACATTTCATGACCCAGCCAGTGGATGGAAGGAAAACAAAAACTTGAAATAACGATGGAAGCTAAAACACATGATCACACGTCTAACAAAACGAACAGTAAAATCTAGGATAATGTGGAAACAACATGAAATGGTGAAAGGGAAATAAAAGGTGGCTAATACAAAAAAAAGCAAATGCATGCTTTGAGCTTGTTTAGCTGTTTTAAAACTACGGCAATAGGAATGATGAGAATTACAATAAAATACACAGGGCTTACCGTGCGATCTTCTAGGTACATGGTTTTTGACAAAAAGTCAATGCCAATGGTTGCCTGTAAGACAATCATTGCATTAAAACATTGTTATAGACCCAATACTTGACAATGCATAAGGTCTATATTCAAGAAAAACCCATTAAACAAAGTTGTTTGACTGCAGTCTATATTAAACATTATCTATAAACCTTTTCCACAACATTTTGACTTGTCATAGTGGGATCAGCACAGGTGGAACTTAAAACATTAACGATGGCTATGTTCCAATTAAGGTGCTCATCATGCCAGTAAGTCATCATGCACACTAACAAAGGATCTGGAATTGGAAGGTCATGAAACAGCCATAATTAATTAATGCTACTAATTATACCTGTACTTAATAAGTCATAATGGTTATTAAGAAAAATGTGTTTTGGAACACACTATTAGATTAGAATTTATTAGAATGCAATCAATCAGTGCCTTGGCACTCTACTTCTGCGTCACATTGTGATGTTATTACCTGGTAAGTGTTGTCGAAACTGTCATACATAAACCTGGTGATGAGTGAGGTCTTCCCAACTGTACAAACACAGTAACAGACACGTTAAGAGTTGATCCTGGCAATCAAAGACCATATTCTACATGCCAACATTTTCAATATAACATTAAATACCAATTATATAAATTCTAATTTTGTATTATAGAAGAAAAGAAAAAAACGCAGTAAGTCCGTGATACATGCACTGATGCAATGTGCACTGCTGAACCCACTCGCTGAGCTGGCAGTATGGGTGGAGCCACAACATTTTGTGAAAATGAAAATAGCTTGACTTCTTATATTTGTTTCGTGATGAGGGAGTATGTCACTGCCATATTAGACATGTACCACTAAAATGCAAGCACGTTTGCAAATGTCAGTGTAAGTGTAAAAGCCAGTCCCTGGTCCCTGTGCGTTAAATGGTCGGAGTAAAAGGCCGACTGGTGGTCTGGACCGACCCACTCACTATTTTCATTCCTAGGATGGCAAAGGAATAAGGAAGACATGACCCGCCCTACTCTCCCTCTGATTGGCTAGTACTCGTTGCCTGCTCTGGCTGGGTTGGTTAGATTCAGGCAAGGAGTGGGATGGGTAAGGTTAGGGTAATAATGTCATGATAAGCCATTCTGAGGCAGAGTAGGGCGGGACATACCTTCGCCATCCTGGGAAAAAAAATACTTGCCTGGCCGACGTGGCTCTGCAAGGTGCTGCCGTAGGAGGCTAACAGCTAGCTAGTGAGTTGAAAAGCGCTATCGTAACACTGACATATACACTTAATTCACTTGATGTAACATTATACATGGTCTTATATTTGGAAGCAAATGTTCCCAAACAACTATTGAAAGCCACAGTAGGGTTCAAATTAAGAGTGAACGTCAATATTAGCTAGCTAACGTTACTGATTAGCACAGCTAACTTAACGGCTAGCATTAGCTACAGTTAGATGATGCATCACACACTAATGACCAGAGCAAGGACAGTGTCATTTGCTTTAATCAGGCAACAACTCAACATGTAGATAAATAACAGATCTTAATATGCAACGGTAACTCTACTTATCGTAGGCATTTGACGTTATCGTTAAAGAGCGACATGTTAAGATAGCTAGCGTAACGATTAAGCGTTAGCTAGCTATGAAATGACATCATCACGAGTGAGAAATAAATAATATGTGCATAGCGTTATAGTCTTTTTGTAATTTTACTCTCTCTTAAATACCTTGTTAACACTGGAATATCAACATCTCGCTTTGTATTATCACTGGCAGTTAATTACCGGTGGATAACTTTTACTAGCTGGAATGAGCTAATCTTAGCCACTTCTTCTAACATCCGACTGAATTAACACTTTGTTCAAGCACACCGCTCCCTGCTTACCACTCTGTTCGCCCAGAAAGACGAGCTTGAACTTTCGTAGAGGGTTGCCAAACTCTCCGCCGCCGGTCGTAGTTGACATTTTGTCCAGAAAATAAACGGCTAACTAGCTGACTTGGCTATTGATGTGATGTCTAGACCGGAGAGGAGCAAGTAGTGTATCTTTATCCTGCACTAGCCAGCGCTATTGTTTTCATAAACGTACAGAAGTGAAATAGCACAACCAAGAGGCAACTGCTGAGACACAACAGAAATGGTAACGTAAAGCCTTCTTTTTGCTGAGAACTATGTATCTAACATTCCCTATACCCCCCTAAAATGAAAGAAACACACTTCAAAGTTATGAACGACATGTATCCTAAAGAATTACTTAGGCGTTTTAATATTGATGATAATATGTGCTCATTTTGTGAAATTATATTGAAACCACAGACATAATATGACATTCACAATTGGACAACACAAAATATGTCATCATTTCCAGCTTCTTTCTCTGTAAGTATGATCTTGCAAAACAAAACATTATGATGAATTATGAATCCTGAAGTCATCCCCCAATTATTTTTATTTTGAATTTAATTTAAACTGTATAGTACTAGACTGTTTATAACTGGTAAAGGAATAACTGCACAAAAGCAGTATACTATTCTAAAACATGTTCCCACTGTATCAGATAACTGAGATAAAACTGTATTTCCCCAAATAGGAAAGCCTTCTTTTTCTTCTTCTTCAATGGGTTTTAACGGCAGCTTGCATCCTTAACCCTTGTGTTGTCTTCGGGTCAAATTTGACCCGTTGTCTAAATGTCTATATCAGTAATATGGTTTTCTTTTTAACTACCTAATTTTGATTATCCAAAAATAACATGGATGATTCCATACAACGTGCTTCGCAAGTACAACAAAAATCAATAATTTAATTGAATTTTGTGTGTTTTGTTAAATTTTTTAGCATTTGAAAAAAAAATTGAAAATTTTCGAAACAGTATCTCGTCTGAACGTTGACATGTACCATTCTGTGATTATCCTTCCTGAATTCCAAAAATAAGTGTACATCTAGTAATGAGTTGGTGTTGTGTTTATACGTGGTAGTGAAAAGAAGCATTAAACGTCGAAGTGCCAAAAACATTGAAAAAAGCGCCAAAAGAGACAAAAAACGTTAGAAAAAGTGATTTTCAGTTTTGACCCAGGAGGACGATGCATGGTCGAATAGAAGACAACACAAGGGTTAATGTTATATTACTGCCATCCTCTGGAATTAGTTAATCACTACAGTGCCTAGTATGTCAGATTTTCCTCAACAGTATTGTTCTCATTAGAAAGCGGATCAAGCATCTTCTGCCTTGTTCCCTTTCACCACACTTCAGTATGTTCTTTACTCCTGCTCCTGTTATCCCAAATCGTTTCATTTCTTCCATCATGTCCTTTCACTCTGATACATGTTTCCTGCAACTAACAAGCACATGCTCTACAGTTTCTAGTACCTCACAATGATCACAAACACCCAACGAAAAGCCTTATTACATGCCCATATGTTCATACATTGCTATTTATTTTATGTGTCAAACAAAGTATTTTAATTGATTTGGGCTAGACAGAAGGAGTGAAAATTTACACACATTGGCCCTGATTTAAGAAACAAAAGTACGACAGAAAACAAGCGTAAAACCGGGGTACGGTCATTTCCACGCAAAGCTCGGCATTCATCAATATGGACGTGAGTGGAGGCTACGATCAAATCGCACGTCAAGTCTAAACTTGTGTACGCAAGTTTTCGAGTCAGTGTGGACTTGGTTTCTATGTTAGGTTGATAAATGAGGGCCAGTAGGCCTACAATTAGTCACTCTGATTTAGCTGCTGGTATTTTACTAAAGCTAGGTAAGTTAGTGTGTTTGGTGCTTGTTTAGAAAACATTGAATTAAGGGCAAACGAGAAGGAAGAATTAGAGGTAGAGGAAGGCTCTCTAAACCAGTGGTTTTCGATGCGAGTCACACTTGGAAGAACAAGTGGAAACCACATCAATGTGTTGTAAAAAGATAGCTAATTTTATAGCTACTCACTTCATGATTCAGAGCATTCAGAACTACTCTAAGCAACTTTTCAGAGAAATGTTTGGGTCAGTGGCTATTCATTTGAGTCCCAAATGAAATATACACAGTTTACATAAAAATAAAAGTGTATATATTTGGCATATAAAAAAAGAAACAGCTTTGAGAACAATAATGCCATTTAAAAAAAAAAACAACTTTGACCTTTGTCAGTAGAATGATTGAACATCTTTTTTTCAATTTGGCATTTTTGTAATGCACATAATTAAAAAAATGAAGTTATCAGTTAAAAAAAAAATGTCTTCACATAAAAGTACTGAGCAAAATAAACAAACAATCAATCGGGGAAACAATGTGTTTATTAACTTCTCTTGTTGATAAAGAGAATCTCCATTCAGTCATAATATATCTGACAGTAATAAAGATGAAGGCTAAATAAAGTTTTGGTAATCATAACACATATAAAGAAAAGTTTACTTTCTATACTATGGGACATTTCTCTTAAAGAAAATGACAATACATGTTGATTTCTATGTAATGCTACAGTATAATGGCATTCTGAGAAATGTCCCACGGAGTTTAGATCTTTTTTTTCAGAGACTCTTTTTAGACTCTTTGACACTTTGTGCTTTTCTTCATGCTTGTTGAGTTCCTTTATGTTCTGTATTCTCTGTCAGTGAGGTGATTTTCCTTCGCTGGTTTTCTCAAACCTCCATGGCCTCAATTGAGATGTCTGCACTGTTGGTATGCAGTGGAAAAACAACAGATTCTGTGAGTCCAACATTACATTACAAGGTAACTCATGGAATGCATTTCATCTAATTTTATATACAGCTTCGCCTTTTTTGCATATGGATAACATGGGCGAATATCTCATGCATTCAGTATTAAAGCCCATGTTGCAGGGTTTATTTTCTAATGAATTTGTGCAATTTGCTTGTTGGTAATAAACATTTAAACTGTTACCCAACAACATCAAATACAATGGATATCACAAAACGGAATAAAATACGAAAAAGTAGTACTATTTTACAGCGGTTTGCAATGATTTTCTTTTCCCCCACAATGCATTGCATTACGTCACGTTGGGGAGACGACAGACGAAAGCCCCGTCTCTGTTCACTGTCTATGGGCTCGTCTGTGCCACTGGTGTTGCAAAATATGGCTTTTGGTCTCGACCGAGTCCATGTGTCTTTATTATGTGTATAATAATATTGGAGGGAAAGTGAAACACAGCTTGGACGGGAATGCTGTTCAGCTTTTCACAAGTTTAGACAGTTAGCTACGCCGACGTTTGCTAACGTTAGCGCAACAGCGTTAGCCTAGACTGCTAGCTAGGTAAATATTACGACTGTCTTCGGAGTTTCCTATATCTGCGTCCACGTTGTCAACATAAGACATGTTGCGTTAGTGCTCCTTTTGTACCATCATTTTATTGAATGAAATGTTAAGCTTTGCTCCTACGAGATGGGTGGGTTTTTGTTAGCTACATACAAAGCAAACTGGCTATAGTTAGCCTGTATGCTAGCAGAATTAGCTAACGTTGCATAACCAGCCAGCAACTTCAGCAATCAGCAGTAGTTTCGGTAGGCTAACCACGACAGTATTGTCGCCCACAATCAACCTCTGCTGCTAAAAGCAGTCAATCTGCAGTGATGTTTGAAATAGAGACGCTTGTGGATGTGTTAGCTGTCGTGGTTAGCTCGCCGGAACTACTGCCGAAGCTGCTGGCTGGCTACGCAACATTAGCTAATTCTGCTAGCACAGGCTAACTATAGCCAGTTAACTTTGTGTGTAACGTAGCTAACAAAAACCCAACCATCTCGTAGGAGCGAAGCTTAACATTTCATTCAATACAATTATGGTACAAAAGGAGCACTAACGCCACATGTCTTATGTTGACAACGTGGACGCAGATAGAGGAAACAACGAAGGCAGTCGTAATATTTACCTAGCCGTCTAGGCTAACGCTGTTGCGCTAATGTTAGCAAAACGTCGGCGTAGTTTTAGCTGGCTGTCTAAACTTGTGAAAAGCCGAACAGCATCCCCATCCAAGTAATAAATAAACACTAGGCAAATATGTTGTTACTGGAGCTAGTAGGGTCCATCAAAACGTGAGATATCTAATCAAAAATGTGTTTACAACGTCGGGGGATTTCACAGGTGGGACTGGCTGGCAAGTTAGCCCATAGCTAGCATGATGCCTTCTATTTCTAGATCTAGCTAGATTACCAGTACTTATCTGAACTAACGACATGATCACTGTCACTAAATATAAAGAAAACATTGACTTTCACTCGGTACTAGGCTGATACACAGTCACCATTGTTCTAGTACTAGGCTGAGGCACGTCTCCCCAACGTGACGTCATCACCGAATTGCGTTAAAAAACCCACTAAACGACTAAAATGGTAAAAACTGGCCTTTAACACTATTTGGTGACATTTTTAACAATGATATACATATGTTGAGTGCTTTATGTACCCATTAATCAACAGTGGTGGTTAACCTGCAACATGGGCTTTAACTATTGAACAACCCCCGCAATTAAACACAAAAATCATCTTGGAGGTGGAGCAACAAGTGTTCAAATGTAATATTTCACACAAATGCAACAGGGTTCTCATTCAAGGGCAATTATAGTTCATTTCTAAAGACCTCATAAGCTTGTCTTACAAATGGAATAATTATTGTTGATATACGCCATGAACGTGATCAAACATAGTAGTGTTCAAATTAGGTATTTATTTCAAAGAGAATTGAATTATTCTTTTTATCTGCAAAACAATTTTATCTGCGGGTATGAAATAAAATTACCTTGACCTTGACCTTGTGAAGACGTGTTGTAGCCCTTGAAGAAGGGCTGACCTCACCTGAACTAAAGGGGGCCTTTAATCCAATTGGCTGTGGTTCATAAAACACACAAATACACAGGAGAAAATTATAAGCAGCATGTCACAAGCATTATAGCCACGGCGAATACATGTCTTTTTTTATAGAGTCTATTTTATATACTTACACTTCTGCTCAGGATACAGCAATGACATGCAGCAAAGGGATAAAAGTGGAGGACGTGACATAAAACATGTTAATTAATCAATCCTGTCGTTTTTGTTTAAGTGAAATGTCCCAAGAAGCATTTAAATAGAAATTATATTCAAAAACACTACACTCACCTGCAGGTTTTGGGGACATCAGGATCAGAGGAAGCTCCACAGTGACATTGCAGAAAATGAAAAAGAAACACCTTATTTTAATTAAAAATATACAAAATAGTAATTTATTTATACTAATAACGTGACAACAGGTGAAGGATAATCAATTTTTACCTTCCTGAAAGGCCACCCAGCAGGCTTTTGGTGAGAGAGAACACAATAAAAGAAACTTTTAGTGTGCACAATTAGAAATATTATGCCGGAATAGTTTCTATTATGTTAAGCGTTACCCTCTGCCGGAAACAAATATATTGACCTTGACTTTATAGGAGACGAGGAGTCCCTGCATCTCCTTTTCTCCTTGACTCCTGTGAAGAGACAGGAATAGTTTACCTTTCAGCGCTTGATAATTTGGTCTTAAGATGTGATAAGTGGATGACACAATGCAGAGTTGCATTACCATCACCACTCAGTAAGAGTATGACAACCTGTCCTGGACTCACTGTAAGGCAAGGCAAGGCAAGGCAGCTTTATTTGTATAACACATTTCAGCAACAGGGCAATTCAAAGTGCTTTACATAAAACATTAAAGAGCAGTTAAAACGATAAAAAACTGTAAGCCCTTTGATGAGAGACCTAGAGTGGCTTACAGGGTAGTGGATGCTAGGTGGGTGTCCTCGTCTTTTAGCCGTCCGTCCACTGAAAGACCCCACTTCTCTTTGTTGTTGGCCAGCAGGGGGGTTATTTGGAAGGACTTCTCCAATGTAGCATTGGTGTTAATTGTCTCTCTGTGTAGGTAGTGAAATAAATAATTAATAATAATAATAATGTTTAACTTAACAGTCATTGTTTGTTTTTATTGACTTTTCCCTCAATCCATACTGAAAGATAACCATGATAAAGCATTTTATTTCTCAGTAATAGCTGGGTCGATTAAATGTAGGGGTATTGGGAGGTGAGAATATATTTTTATATGATAGGCGTTTCAGATATTTCATTTGGCAGAAAATGCTAATTCATAAATTAGTTAAATTTGATCTAAAATCCTTCTAATAAGCCTCTTTTGATACACTGAAAACCTTACCCAAACTCCTCAGAGCAGACTGTCTTGGAGTAAGTGTCAGCTGAGAGAGCTGAGAGCACCACACTTGTTAGCTGCTCAACTAAAAGAAAACATGGCTCTGTTAGAGCGATCCCTTCATATCTGACTCTTGAACATATAAACAGACGCACTTGAACCCTTACTCATGTCTTGTTCTCTCTTACGAGCTACACACAACACAATTTTTAAAGAATTGATCTCCAATCAAGCTTTAACCCTTTCCTTGTTGCTCACCTGAAACTTTGATTTTCTTCACCACCTTGGTGGTTTCGTTGTTGATTTTTACCTTGACGCTGATTGGATCTCCATGGTAGTAGATCTAAAAATAAGAATGATTTATTTGGAATAATTTTAGCAATAGTTATATATATATATATATATATATATATATATATATATATATACACAGTACCAGTCAAAAGTTTGGACTCACTTTCCCATTCACTTGAATGACAAAGTGTGTGGGTATACTTACTTCTTGTCAATGACATCATCTGCACTGTCAGCTTCGTTTGCAATGTATCCTTTAACCTCAAAGTCCACACCACAAGCCTACAACAGAACAAGACCCAAATAAACAATTTGTTTGTCAAACATTTAAAGTAGTTTATAAGAGTGAATGAAAATGGACGGTAGTACCTTGCCAGCGTCGTTTGGCCCAGGCTGTAATGAGACTGAGCATGGGAGATTTATTGGCATCTGAAACAAGTAGAAACATGGCACATTAGTGAATGAAATTGTGACTGAAGGAATGATCTGTGGTTGATCAATCTAATATTTTACTGAAGGACAGGAGTTAGTTGATATGTTATATAAAGAATGAGTGAGTCATGATTCCTCCTCCTACCTGAAATGAAAAAGGGCATTCTTGCTCTCCAACTTTCTTCATGAGGGATTCCTGCATTGGGGTTTTGGTTGCGTTTGCCCCTGTAGGTGGATACACCTGAATGCGCTGTATCCAGATGTCTCTCCTGAAAGACAGCCCAATAACGTCCAAATCATCGCTTCCATAGCAGAAGGCACAAGCAAGGTAGACAAATACTGCAATGGAAAAGGAAATATTTAATTTAGTGTGTGTTGCATAAATGTAGGTTCTATAACTTTTATCATTGACAGTGAATGAGATAAAAAATACCTTTTCTTCCGTTAAGACCAGAAGGGTCCACTTTAATAACACCGTCTGCAAATGAGAGGAAAGCAAATAGCATTAGATTACACAGAGACAAATATACTGTACGTGTGCATATTTGGGGATGTATGAACAGACACTATGCCACGCACCAACTGCTTCCACTGAATCCACATGGTCCACAAAGTCTATCTTGCCCAAGTACAGGGCAATCTGAGAGAAACAGAGAAAAGCAGAGACGAAAACAGTTACTCCTCCGCCAAGGTTACAAGAGTTTGGAAGTTATTTTTGGGAGCTGGACGAGCTACATACAAAATGCACTCCTCCCTATACCCAAGAGGTAATGACTGTATTATAGAGGCCACTTACATGTCCGTTGCTACTGGTCTTCTTAAATACCCTGAAAAGAGAGAAAAAGGGAAAAGACAGTGAATCAGACTATTATTTCACACTTTTACTTAACTTACTTTAACTTTTAGGCTCACTGAATATATTTGATAAAAACACAGGACGTCAAGGACCAAGTCCAAATGTCCCCCCGTAATGTAATTTTTCTTTTCATTATTGCGTTACAATTGTTTAGTTTATTTTTTCTTAGGCAACAGTGGTGTGCACTTACCTCCCATAGTTGTCATATCCAATTATAGGATCCTCCCCCCACCCTCCACCCCACTCCTGCATGGCTTAGTGCTCAGGATGGAAAGGCTCCTGCTGGCACAAGTGTCTAATCTGGACATAATTGTGATTTGGTAAATCAATATATTATACTTAGTATATGAAAAATGTCTCGTTTGGCTTAGTATTTAAGATTAGAATTGTTTAAATTCCATACATGGTGCTGACTTGACTGTTGAACACATGGAAGGGGCATATTATTAAAAATCTCTTGAACTAATCCTATGTTGTGGCATTTTATTGAATGTTGAATATTTTTGGTAAACGTGACATCAATATCACAAAATATTGTTTTACTTAATATTCCTAGTGTTACATAATCTTGTAAGCGGATACCCTTTGCTCCATGTAGCCATAAACAAACAGGTAATCCTTAGTGGTGTTAGTCTCTTACTTGTGTGTGCCAAGTAATTCTGTTGGAAACCTCTCTTCCAAGATCAAATCCACACAATCCACCTTAATCAGGATTTATCCATATCCTGGAATACTCAAGTGTAAGAGAAGTCACATTGTATGTGCCTCTGCCAAAATGTTAAATTGTTATGTATAAGTCCACCTTGATCCCTGCGTGGGGCTGGGTCTAAATCTGCAACGGGCCGGATTTGGCCCGCGGGCCTTGAGTTTGACACGTGCCTTAAATTAAATTTAAATTATAAGAAGAATTCAAGGATTAACATTTGGTATTTTCTGTTCATTTTGAGGCAGCATGAATCTGAAAACTTAGAGTGCTCAGGCTTTTCCTACAAAGCCCTACACTTCTATGTCCCAACTTTGGAAAAGAAAGTTTAAAAGAAACAAAGCAGTCTTAATATAATATTAGTAAATTAATAATGGCCACTGATGTTTGATAGGATTTAGCTTCATCAAATGTCTTTTTGAAACATAATAATGCTTTGAAATGAAAAGGCGTGAATTTTAACCTCTAATGACATAGCTGCAGAATAATAAGTGACACAGTGAATGAGTCTCCTGATACTCACTTTGACATGTTGATTGCAAAGTTATAGATCCAGTCTGCAAATAAAAATGTTGAAAAGACTGAGTTACTAACTGGTTGGTTTTGGATTTTGGATAGTTATTTTTTGGATTATTTAGTTTATTGTTGGATTTTTTACAGAGGCTTTTTCCAATTTTTTTTATCATTAGTCCTTTTTTTAAAATCACTACATGATTTACCAATCCAAGAGCATTTCAATCATAAGGACCACTGATGAAGTTCAACAATGAATTATCATTATCAATATATTTCTAATGTGCCGTTGGTCAGCAAGAAAACAGCTCACTTACCGTGCCCTCAGTTTTGACAATAAGTCTTCTCTGCTGTCTTCTGTAATCCGTCACTGTTGAAAGACACTGTGTAGTGTGTGTGAGTGCTAATAACCTCCCCTTTGCTTTTATACTATGACCTTCCAACCTTGGAGCACACAGAGAGGTTAATCCGATGGATTGGTGGAGGATCTTCTCACTCCTGGTGTAATTCATTGATTAAAGGGAGCTGGATGATGAGTTTATTGGATTGGTTGTCATAACTTGGCAGTGAAGGATAATGAATTAGATTGGCTTAGATTCAACTGTGACATGGGGCCAAAGTTTGAGATCTCTTTAAAGCTGTTACCCCGCCGGATCATCAAGTTAAACTGTTTAAAACATTAAAGCTGCTCTCTTAATCATTCTACATTTGTGCTCTACATATAACTTGCAGCTTCACTCCAATGTATGACTCTAATATTCACACCAGTGCAATGAAATCCAGGACAGCTAAGGACCTGTGGACAGCATGCTTTAGGCTGCTGTAGTATACCAGATGTCATTGTAAGAAATTCAACCATTGCTTTTGGAAGAGTGGTGATATGTGGGAGCAGTAGCTCCTTTATGTGAAACATGAGGCTTTTGAGAATGGCAGCCTTCCCTCTGCTTACCCAGCCTGTCAGAGGGCTGTTTTAGAGAAATCTGATTAATTCATTAGAACACTACTATTCTGGTGCACAGCGTGTGTACTGAATTCCCACTAGTCCCACTAGGTGGCAGTATTAGTTAGATAAATGGACAGGCATTAGGCCGGACAACTAAGTAAGGACTGGGGTCCTTTACCACTGCGTTGATATTCCGTAGTGAGTTATTCCACTCGGTACAGCCAAGGAATGAACATTGTATGCGTGAATGAGCACATGTAAGTTTGTTAAATAACCAGAACCCATGTTTCAGTTACCTTTAAGTTCTGCAGAGCTTTACTGTGTTTAAGTACGATTTAGAGAGTTTGATTGATAGTTCATATTTCTGAGTAGATTTAATACTGTTTCTACATTGCTGTTATTAAGCTAATGCTAACGCGCTAATGCTAACGCTGTGAGCTGCTAATCTGTGAGTGTAGTATATTGAGATAGTTGATGCTAATGTGACAATTTTATATTCATTTGACATATATGACATACATTCATTTTACTGTCATATTGACTCACTATTGTTTTCTACTCTGATTATTGTTTCAGATACCATACGTACATACATATATACCTTAGAGGTATCATACTACCTTCCTACCTAGACAGGAAGCTGTTCCTACTGTTCAAACCACTGTACCAGATTCTGAACACCAGTAAAGTTAAGTGGAATCAAGACTTCTGCCCCCGTTGTCTATCTCTCTAACCGGAGACCCATTGTAGATGAGGAGCCGGCCTACAGCTGTTACAGATATACATATACATCCTGCTGACAATTCTTACATTGGTCCTTCGAGCCGGATTCTTCACCTACAGTGGAACAGAATGGCAGAAAAGGAAGCAACTACAGTTCTACCGACAATACTCGGACAGAGACGGAGCAGACATCTTCCCATGCATCTGCAAGATTATCAGGTGAACCTACCTCAAGCCTTGCTCAGGTCTAAACCTCTTAGTGCCAGCACTCCAGAACTGCGGTCATCAAGCGGAGAACCAGCATACTCTCTGATAGGTGACCAGTTACCAGCAGTGCTCGGGCACCAGATGAGATTGGATCAGAGACCACAGGATGTAGTAGGCAAAGCAGAACTGTCAGCTCTCTCTAGTCAGCTGAGTGGAGGTTTAGGACTTCAGCATTTCCAACCAGAGGAAGGGCAGCACAGAAGTGAAGCGGATTCAGAGGAGGACAGCTCCCTATCTGTTGGCTCTATCAAATTCCACGCACTTCCGCATAGCTCCCACACACCTTCCTATATTCCCGGATCAACACAAGTGAGTAATATTGCTTGGGATTATGTCACACCTTCTGCATTGCGGCCAGGGCCGCCTGTGTCCACACTGTCTTCAGCGTATCCACTAGTGTCACAGACGAGCTATACATCACCTCAGGCTTTAGCTCCAGCAGCAGGTGGCTCTCAATATGTCCCACAGACAACATACACCAGTTGGTCACAGCCCATCATACAACAGATGCCCATAACTAGTCAAAATCTCCAGCTGCCTTCGACTACAATACCGGCATACCAAATACCGCAACCTGCCCCTACATCTTCAATGTTAACACAGTCGATGCCAGTAGTTGTTGCACCTACAGTTCATCAGTCAGGATGGGCAGTACCTACACAGCCAGGCTTCCTACCAGCGTCAGCCACTACACACCTAAACTACGGCGCACCAACAGCAGCTGCACAGCAGGTTAGTCAGCTACGACCTACATGGTCATCAGCGCCATACACCCTACCACACAATGTAGCCAGTGGATTAGCGCCGTCCTATCCCCCAGCTCAGGCAGTTACTCAGCCGTTGCAGCCTTCCTATCATCTGTCTTATCCTCCTCAATATGCCACAGCACACATGCAACCAGGCTCAACAGTTTCGCAGCCAATGTTAGTCATTCACTACTGCACCTCCTCTGCCTATGCAGCCTGTTCCAATACCGACACTTCCGAAGTTAACGAACGACAGTGAAAGGGAGTTTACAGATCTGAAAATGGCATTGGATCATCTCCTGAACCCACATGCTGAGCTGTCAGAACATTACAAGTATAGGGTTCTAATGGAGCAGCTGGTGCTGGAAGAAGCCCGCCATCATGCTCAACCCTACACTGCAGCAATGCAGGCCCTACAGCAGGAATATGGACAGCCTCATCAGCTCGCTCAAGGGGAAATTGCTGCAATCTTGAATTCACCTGAAGTCAAAGCAGGTGACTTCAAAGCCTTCCAAAGTTTCGCCCTACGTGTTGACTTGTTGGTAGGGATGCTCACCTCTCTAGAGGGCCCAAATGGACTGGAGTTGACGTCAACAGGCCATGTGGATAGGCTCCTCAGTAAGCTCCCAAGAAATCTGACGGACAGCTTTATAGAGCATCTGCAAGTACGGGGTCGACTGCGAACACAGGGCCTTAATCCTTACAATCTCAGAGACCTTGCAGGGTGGTTGAAGGTGAAGGCTGAAGCTCAACGGCTGTCATCCAAATTGTGTCAACGAAACCAAATCGAGAAGCCGTTAATGGCAAAAAGGGACAAGAATGCAGCTTCACCAAAGCGAAGGACTCAGCCAGTGACTATCTACCATGGTAGTGACACATCCCAGGCCGAGCCTATACCGCTTACGGTATCAACACCCCCAACGCTGAAAACAAAGAAATACAGACAGAGAGTCTGCCTCTTCTGTAAGTGTAACGACCACTATCTTTCGCAATGCCCAAAGATTGTGACCCGGACAGCAGATCAGATAGAGACGTGGATTACAGAGGGTAGAAGATGTCGTAAGTGTGGTCGCACCGGCCATGAGCCTGCCACATGTACACTAAAGAAGCCATGCAGTGAATGTCAGGAGATTCACCTTCATGTACTGCACGTCATCGCTAAGCCAAGTTCAGGTGTCTACCTCATCACCCCAGTGGAGGGAGCATCACTTACCCCTATCAAACAAGTTGCAGGTGTCTATCTGAAGGTCGTTCCCGTCATTGTGAGTAATGGAAAGAAATCATTGCATACTTATGCAATTCTGGATGACGGCGCTGAACGTACCATCATTCTCACAGAGGCGACACACCATCTTGGGCTTGCGGGAGAACTTGAGTCCATGGCCCTGAGAACAATAAGACAGGACATTGCTCACATCAAGGGGTCATCTGTCAGTTTCCACATAGCATCACCGGCTCAACCTGAGCCTGCGATAACACGCACCTGATCGTAGCCAAGGAACCTGTACGTCTCAGCCCTAGTGGCGGACCAGCAGCAGTACACACAGAGCTTGGCTGGACTCTCCAGGGGCCTGACGGACTCATGCCTCATCAAGTGCCAACCAACTGCTACTTCACCTGCTTCAGACCAGCTCCCGATGAACTTTATCAACACGTGGAGCGTTTGTGGCAGCTCGACGTCCTGCCCTTTAGGAGCGAGAAAATGGCAACACGGTCACGTCAGGAGCAAGAGGCTGTTAATCTGGAGGAGCGCACAATTCGTGTGAAGGATGGCGACACTTTGAGATAGATCTACTGAGAGCACATGTTGACGTTGTGATGCCGATTCTGCGACGTACGGAAAGGAGACTAGCAGGCGACCCAACCAAAGCTCTCATCTATGAGGCAGAGATAAAGAAGCTCATTGATGCAGGGTACGTCCAAAAGCTCAGTCGAGAGGAGGTTACCCAGACGTGAGTCGTGGTTTATTCCACATCACTTGGTTGAACACAACGGAAAACACAGACTTGTGTTTAATTGCTCCTTCACTTATCAGGGACTATCCCTCAATGACCAACTCACTCCAGGTCCAGCTCTTAGTCCGTCACTGCTTGGGGTGCTCTTGAGGTTCAGAGAGCACTCTGTGGCAGTGAGCGGCGACATTAAGGCGATGTTCCACCAGGTGCGCCTGTTACCCGAGGACCAACCCCTGGTGCGTTTCGCCTGGAGGAACCTAAGACGGAATGATCCCCCAGACGTCTACCAGTGGAAGGTCCTGCCGTTCGGCACAACCAGCAGCCCCTGTTGTGCTACCTTCGCCCTTCAAAAGCATGTGAAGGATCATGCAGTTGGAAATGAGGACGTTGTGCAGGCTCTAGAAGAGTCATTCTACGTCGACAACTGTCTCCGGAGCCTTTCCACTGTTGCAGCTGCTACACGTCTGGTGGACAAAATCCGCAACCTGCTGGAAACTGGTGGGTTCGAGATCCGTCAATGGGCAAGTAATGATTCGTCAGTTGTCTCTCATCTCCCTGCTGAGGCTAAATCCAAAACCACCGACCTCTGGCTTCTGGAGAAGCACTCTGACCCACAAGAACCGGCTCTGGGACTGAGTTGGCACTGTCTTTCTGATAGGCTTGGCTACAAGATCAGACCGCTAGAGACATTAGTGCCTACCATGCGCACTATGTACCGTGTGTTGGCCACCCAGTATGATCCCTTAGGCATGATCATCCCATACACTACACGGGCGAAGGTTCTGATCCAGAAGTTATGGGCAAAAAAGAGGGACTGGGATGATCCCAACCTCCCACCTGATCTCTTGGCAGCATGGGTCAACTGGGAGAAAGAACTACCAGACTTGGCGAACAATACATTGGCTCGGCGGTACGCACCACGACAGTTCGACCCATCAGACACAGAGTACAATTTACATGTTTTCTGTGATGCATCTGAGCAGGCTTATGGATCTGTGGCCTACTTGGTGATGGTGAGTGCAGGCAAGGTTCATGTCGCTTTCGTGATGGCCCGCTCACGTGTTGCTCCAAAACGGCAATTATCAATACCACGACTTCAACTCTGTGCAGCGTTAACCGGGGACCAACTATCTTCCCTCCTGCACAAGGAGCTCACGTTACCACTTAAGAACACCCATCTCTGGACTGATTCAACGACAGTCTTGTCCTGGCTGAAATCCGACTCCTGTCGCTTCAAGGTTTTCGTCGGCACCAGAGTCACAGAGATACAGGAGTTAACTAACCCTTGTGATTGGAGATACGTTGATTCAGCCAACAACCCGGCAGATGATGTCACCAGAGGCAAAACGCTGACTGAGCTCACAGTCCCAAACCGCTGGATCCAAGGACCTGCATTCCTCTGGGGCCCAGTAGAGCAATGGCCAGCTCCACCAAGCATACGAGAGTCAGAGGTTCCAGATGAGCTCAGAAGGGATGTCTTCTGTGGGCTAACTCAGTCAGCTCCGTCGCTGCCAACCCCAGATGTCACCCAGTTTACAGACTGGTCAGAATTGGTAAAGGCCACACAGCAGGCTTTAAACGGGGTGGCGGGAACAGATGCCAATGCACAGAAGTATGAGCTGCGGGAGGCAGAACTCCACCTCTTGCAATCATGCCAGGCTGACAGCTTCCCAGAAGAGAGGAAAGCACTCAAAGCCAACAAACCAGTATCATCACACAGTCGATTGAAAATGCTGGCACCGGAGATGGATGCTCATACTGGGCTAATGAGGGTAGGAGGACGCCTACGGCATGTCAACCAAACTAGCGTGGAGGATATCCATCCTATTATCCTGGACTGCAATCACCAAATGACACGTCTCCTCATTAAAGCATTTGACATAAAGCTGCTGCATCCAGGGCCCGAACGGGTATTCGCCGAACTGCGGCGCCAATACTGGGTTCTCCGGGGTCGACAGGCAATCAAGCAATACCAGAGGACATGTGTGGACTGCCAAAGATGGAGAGGCAAGCCAGCAGTGCCAGTTATGGCGGACTTGCCACCGGCACGCCTGCGGCTTTTCCAACCACCGTTCTTCTCCACAGGAGTGGATTGCTTCGGACCTTACACCGCAAAGGTCGGTCGGCGCCATGAGAAACGCTGGGGGCTAATCTTCAAGTGCCTGACAACAAAGTGCATACACCTGGATCTGATCAACAGCATTGATTCTGATGCCTTTTTGCTAGCCCTCAGACGTTTCATCGCCCGTCGCGGCACCCCGTCTGAGATTCTGTCCGACCAAGGGACAAATTTCAGAGGTGCAGAAAGAGAACTGAAAGAGACCTTCGCTGCCATGGAGCCTCAGGTACGTGAAGGTCTAGCTAAGCATCAGATCACGTTCAAGTTTAACCCACCTGGGGCCCCTCACTTTGGGGGCATATGGGAGCGGGAAATCCGTTCCACTAAAACTGCTCTACAGGTTGTCATGGGGACTGAAGCTCTTCCTGAGGAAGTCCTCCTGACACTGCTGATCGAGGTGGAAGGAATGCTTAACTCTAAACCGTTGGGATATGTGTCAGCTGACGCAGCAGATCCAGACCCTGTGACGCCAAATATGCTGCTAATGGGGCGGCGGGACGGCTCTTTGCCACAAGTATCATATGCTCCCACCATTGTAACAAGAAAACGGTGGCAGCATAGCCAAGTGATTGCAGATCACTTCTGGTCACAGTTCATCAGGAGCTACTTACCACATCTTCAGGTCCGTCAGAAATGGCAGCAGCCCACCGACAATCTTACACTTGGGACTGTAGTAATGATAGTGGACCCCCAGTTACCGCGGGCCTCCTGGCCTGTGGGCAGAGTGGTCAAAGTCCACACCAGCGCTGATGGATGTGTTAGATCAGCCGAGGTCAAAATCAATGGCCGTATTTATCATCGCCCAGTTGCACGTTTGGTCCAATTGCCAGGAATCCCGGATGATGACAACTGACCAACAGAGTTATGGAGGAGGGAATTCATGGACTTTACATAATAGCCCTGCTATTACGGGGGCGGCTGTACTGAATTCCCACTAGTCCCACTAGGTGGCAGTATTAGTTAGATAAATGGACAGGCATTAGGCCGGACAACTAAGTAAGGACTGGGGTCCTTTACCACTGCGTTGATATTCCGTAGTCAGTTATTCCACTCGGTACAGCCAAGGAATGAACATTGTATGTGTGAATGAGCACATGTAAGTTTGTTAAATAACCAGAACCCATGTTTCAGTTACCTTTAAGTTCTGCAGAGCTTTACTGTGTTTAAGTACGATTTAGAGAGTTTGATTGATAGTTCATATTTCTGAGTAGATTTAATACTGTTTCTACATTGCTGTTATTAAGCTAATGCTAACGCGCTAATGCTAACGCTGTGAGCTGCTAATCTGTGAGTGTAGTATATTGAGATAGTTGATGCTAATGTGACAATTTTATATTCATTTGACATATATGACATACATTCATTTTACTGTCATATTGACTCACTATTGTTTTCTACTCTGATTATTGTTTCAGATACCATACGTACATACATATATACCTTAGAGGTATCATACTACCTTCCTACCTAGACAGGAAGCTGTTCCTACTGTTCAAACCACTGTACCAGATTCTGAACACCAGTAAAGTTAAGTGGAATCAAGACTTCTGCCCCCGTTGTCTATCTCTCTAACCGGAGACCCATTGTAGATGAGGAGCCGGCCTACAGCTGTTACAGATATACATATACATCCTGCTGACAATTCTTACAGCGTGTGTAAAATAACATTGTGTATGTGAGTTCAAGAGAATAAGCTCAGAGGCGTGGGCAGTTTTGGGGTTGTAACAGATACGTAGTGCAATAAACAGACAGTGGAGTAAAACTATGTTGGTCACTTGGTCTTTGTTTTGTTTTTTTCTAAAGTACATGTGCTGCAGGATGTGAATAATATTGTACTTAACACTTGGCACATACGGTCCTCCATATTTTCTTGTAACTAGTGCAGAAACACCAATATAATCATGCATCAAACCAGCCTATTAATGCATGTCATGTATACTTTGATGTGTTTATACTGAACATTATGCCTGAACAACACACAGTAGTTTATAGTGTTCTATATGACTGTAAGCAGATGTTAAAAAAAACTTTTTCTTATGAGAGCTGATTAAATAAATAACGGTGGAGCAAATGGCAAACTGTCACTGACATTAGAAGACCTGGAGGGGAAAGATTTCTTAGATTGTAAAAACATGGTTAAAATATTCTTTTTAGTGGCTCAATGATAAAATACTTATTTAACTTCTTTGCTCTAAGCTGTGAGTTGCTATTTGAACCTCACAAAGGTTTCTTGTAGCTTAGACAGGAGTAGAGTGGTATTAGTTGGATTTTGGGTGTTATGGTTGCTTGGACACCAGATGGCTCTTCTACTTAGCTTTGTACAATCTGTGCTCATGGCAGAAATCTAAAAGTGACCTGCTGATTTACTGTTACTGACATATTCTGATTTTAAAAAATCATGTCGATCAATTCCTCAGTTTATAGTTGTCATTTGCGGAGGAGGCACAGGTTGAGCCTGACTTTCAGGTCTTTCGAAGGACCCACATTCATTGGCAGTGAGAAGATCCAGTGGCACACAGAAAGGTTAATCCAATGGATTGTTGGAGGATCTTCTCACCTCCTTAGCCAGATGTAATTGATTGATTAATGAGGGAGCTGGATGATGAGTTTAAAGGATGGGTTGTCGCACCTTGGCAATGATAGATAATTAATTAGATTGGATAGATTCAACTGTGACATGGAGCCAAAGTCTGAGATCTCTTTAAAGCTGTCTAGACAGGAAGGACAAAACCAAATTCAACAATTGTTTTTGGAAGAGTGGTGATATGTGGGAGCAGTAGGCCCTTTAAACATAAGGGTTTTATGTAACTCCAAATTTACAGCCACAGTTTGGGCAGATACTAGTCATACAATCTGAAAACTGACAGTGCTCAGGTTTTTAATAAAGCCCTATCTTCTTTTCTGTGTATTCTAATTTTGGAATTTACAGTCATTCTGATACAGCCTCTATGCGCTTCACTGGGCAAACAAAACCACATCTGGGTTGAAGTACACAAAGGGAAATGGCACTGCCTAAATGCTGTACACCACAAATGTACATGTTCTAAGGGGGGAGCCACCCTCAATTTAAATGTAAGTTTTAGTATAAGGAGTGCTTTTGGAAGTTTCTAGTTTTGTAATACCTGCGATCATCTTCAGTTGGGGAAGGAGATCTAGGTTTGGGGGGGTACATGTTATTAAGGGGAGTTCTGGGAAATCACCATGGCAGCTTACTCTATTTAATGTTATGAATGGCCGTTTTTGTTTTGTTTTTCTCACTGTGTGTTCTAAAATACAGCATATGCTTTCATTGTTTATAACTGCTTGCCCTATATGTCTTTCAATGTTGCCAGCATAGATGCCACTGATGAAGGCCATCCTGTGAGGTTTATATCTTGGAATGTCAAGGGGCTTAATGGTCCTATTAAAAGAGCTAAAGTTTTTTTCCCATCTAAAACAATTAAAACAGGATATATTGCTTTTACAAGAAACACATCTCAGATTGGAGGATCATAATAGACTCCGTAGAAATTGGATTAGTCAGATCTTTCATTCCAAATTTACTAGCAGGTCCAGTGGCTATATTGGTTGCCAAAAGTACTCAATTTACACCCTCTAATGTAATCAGTGACCCCAATGGCCGTTTTCTCATAGTTTCTGGTTCCCTTTTTCAGAAGCCTGTTGTACTGTGAATGTTTATGCCCCTAACTGGGACGATGTTCACTTTGCAAACAAGATATTGTCACTAATACCCAATCTAAATACTCACAAGTTGATTTTCTCAGGAGACTTGAACTGTGCTATTGACCCATTGCTAGATAGGTACAATCCCAAGCAAATATCCTCTGGTGTGGCCAAATCCTTCTCACTTTTCATGCAACAGAATGGTTTTGTGGATCCTTGGAGAATTGTAAACCCACTCAGTAAGTAATTCTCTTTTTTTTCCCATGTCCATCGTTCCTTTTCCCGACTAGACTATTTCTTTATAGATAGCTTTATATGCGGATGACCTCCGGCTTTATATTAATAATCCTATAGAAAGTGGTCCCAGAATGGTGTTGCTTTTAAATCAGTTTGGAGCTTTTTCCGGTTATAAATTAAATTTTCAAAAAAGCATATGCTTTCCTATTAACAACTCAGCTTTACAACCAGGATCATTTCCCTTTCCCTTATCTCAAGATGGTTTTAAATATCTAGGTATACACATTACTCGTTCCTTCTCTCTGTTTGAAGCTAACTATGGCCCTCAAGTTAATCAAATGAAGGCTGACTTTGATATATGGCGTAGTTTACTGCTTACCATGGCAGGGAAAGTACAGTCAGTGAAGATGACAATACTTCCCAGATTTCTTTATTTATTCCAATGCCTGCCAGTCTTTATACCCAAGTAATTTTTTAAGTCAGTTAACAAATCTATAACCTCGTTTATTTGGGGGAATAAGGTTCCAAGGGTTAATAAGGCCATTCTCCAAAGAGATCGTGAGGTGGGTGGATTAGGCCTTCCAAGTTTTATCCATTACTATTGGGCATCCAACATACAAAAGATATTATTTTGGCTCCATCAACCAGGTATACAAACTGGTGTCTACTTGAGGCACAGTTTTGCCGCTCCACATCTCTCCTAGCTTTAGTGTATTCCTCCTTGCCAGTGCAGCTCTCAAGATTCGTATCAAATCCTGTTGTATTGTCCGCTCTCAAAATTTTCAATCAATTTCGCTGTCATTATAAGTTAACATCAGCGTCGGTGTCAGGACCGGTGACCAGAACTCAAGCGCAGACCAGAGTGTTGTTTCAATAAAGGTGATTTATTTAAGTGAAAAACAGAATGTGGTTTGAGTGGCAGGAGATTCAGATGAGTCAGAGAGAGGGGGAATGGGGTCCGGGCTCCAATTCTCTGGATCTCGCGGTGCTGGCAGGTAGATCTGGTTCCAGGCTAAGGGGGGGGGTCTGAGGTGAGACAGGACAAAAACAGGTTAGCAACAGGTATTTCACAATAGTGAAAGTTCAGATTGGCTGGCGTGTTCTCATACAAGCTGATTCAACGATCCGGCGGGGACTGGAAGGTTGGTCTGGCTTATAAAGGGGAGTTGATAGTTGATGAGGAACAGGAGTGCTGAGTGGTGTGACGAGCCGGTGTGAAGGCAGGCGCTCCAGTGACCACGCCCACCTGTGGCTTCCAGAGCATGTGGGAGAGAGCAAAACACAGAGACGGACACCAAACCAAAACACACCAAGCACACAGCAGGCACACTAAAAGGGGAAAAAGAACACAAAAACTACATTCACACACATACCATGAAGGAGGCCAGGGTCATGGCCGGCGGGCCGTGACAGTCGGTCCTGGGCCCTATTTATAAGAACCATCTTTTCCCCCCTTCTACACTCGATTCAACATTTAGACAATGGAGTTTAAGTGGTCTCATACACATTAAATATCTATATACAGATAACATATTTGACAGTTTTGATAATTTATGTAGATGATATAATCTTCCTCGTAGTTTTTTTTGTTTTAGGTATTTACAGATCACTTTGTTAAGAGTAAATTTGTTCCATTTCCTGATCTCCCTGCCGTCACAATGTTGGGCAAACTAACTCTCACCTTTGTGAATAAAGGCCTAATCTCTCTACTATATTCTCAGCTGATGTCTCTCGGAGATCAAAACCTAAACAAATTTAAAAGCAAATGGGAGGATGTGCCGGAGGAATATTGGGCAAAGGCACTGAAAAGAGTCAGTTGGTCATCTTCATGTGCTAGACTGGGGCTTATACAGTTTAAGGTTTTACATAGGGTGCATTTAAGCAAGGCAAGGCTTGCCGACAAATACCCCGGGACGGATGCTAGCTGCGATAAATGTTTTTTTTCTCCAGCCAACCTAGTGCATTCTTTTTGGTCTTGCCCCCAACTCTCAGGCTACTGGGCAATAGTTTTTAAAAGTTTTTAAAAGTAATGCTGGAGCCCTGTCCACTTATTGCAATATTTGGTGTGGCAGACGGAATCCTGAGTCTAAATGCGAACCAGTTGGACATCATTGCATTCACATCACTTTTGGCCCGTAGGAGAGTTTTGTTAGTTTGGAAATCTTCTACTTCCCCATCAGCTTCTGCTTGGCTGGAAGATGTAATGTTTTTTTCTAAAGCTAGAGAAGATAACATTTACACTGAGAGGATCTGTGGAAAGGTTGTACTTCAAGTGGGGACCGTTTTTGTCGTATTTTGAAAGTCTGAAAGAGTTACCCAGTGGGTGAGTATCTCTAATTGTAACTGAGGCCCCCCCTCTATTTTTTATAAACCATTATTATCTCTCCCTTTTTTCTGTTGGTATTTGATCGCTTCACGGAATGGTTGACACATTGTAAATAATTACTGAATTTGAGTCACCTAATATGTTATGGACATATGTGGGCCTATGCTTTGAAAATATATTGATGCACAGCTGTGAGAATGTACATTCATAATTGAGAAAGTTTGTTTTTGTGAACATACTAGCTGCCAGGAGGTGTATGGGGAGGGTGGGTGAGGGAAATCTTGTTCCTGTTTATATAAAAATTAAAAAACTGGAAGAAAATGTAACCTGTATTGTGCAATTCTTTCAATATATATATAAAAGAAGTTGTACACCTCATGGACATTTAATTACCATTGATTAATTGGTTAACTGACACAGATCAAGTGAATGACTGTAGGGATCTGTTAGTAAATGAATGCATTACCCAGTCTTGGTGTAGCTGCAGACCTGTGTACAGGTGTATTTTTGTATAGGCCTAGCACTAATTATCCTGGATGAAGACAAAAAAAAAATCTAGGGTCTTATTTTCTGTCTCTTGGGTTTTCTTCTTCCAGTTTTGTCTGTGTGAGGTTACAGTACATACAGTTGCATAAGCCCCTTACACTTAATCTGGTGCCATTTTTGGCAAGCTCTTTAAATAGACAGCACAACTATTTCTATTTCTTATTTATCACGTGGCTTGCTGGGGGTTTGTGTTATTTATATATATATATATATATATATATATATATATATATATATATATATATATATTTTTATTTTTTTTTATTTTTTATTTTTATTTTTTTATTTTTGTTAAAACAGCATACAAAACACAATGTACAACATGAACACATCTTTTCCCCCTGAACTCCCCCATTAGTAATTACCACTTACTTAAAGAAAAATGAGGACAAGCTAACATAACCACCGTAATTATTCAATATAATACAATAAAATAATAACAAAATAAACAGCTGTTTGCAATCCGACATAGGTTATCATGTATCCCAATCCAAAATTCCTGGACCTTATCACAGGACCATAGGACATGAAGTAATTGGCCGTCCTCTGTCTTACATTTCCAGCAATTTGGTGTGTCTTTTAGACCAATTCTAAACAATCTGGAGGGAGTCCAATAGAAGCGATGCATAATCTTGAATTGATGAGGCGCACCCTCACATCACGTGACATAGTTTTAATATTCATACAAATTCTGTCCCACTCCTCACCATCCAGTGCAATGCCCAGATCCCCTTCCCATGTCTTCTTGAGGCCTGACCAGGCTCCATCCCCCAGGTTCTGCATAAGCATAAAATAATACCCAGAAGCCTCATGACCTTTTCCATATTTCAACAGCACCATATCCAAACATTCTTGTGTCTTCGGGGCTGAAGAACTGGATCCAAAAATCCCCACCAACAGATGGCGAAGTTGCAAATATCTAAAAAAAATTGAGACCTAGGGATTCCAAATTGCTGTACCACATTCTCAAAGGATTTCAATATTCCACCGAGATACAGATCCCCCAGTGTAACAACTCCCTCTTCCAACCAATCCCTCCAAAAAAGCGGAGATCTACCAATACATAACTTTGGATTTCGCTGAATACTTGATTAAGTATTAAGATCTAAGGATCCAGTTCAAACAGCCAGGCCACTTTAGTCCACACGACTTTAAGTGAGAGATTATTGGATGTGTTTTTGCCTCACCATACAGTTTGACAGACAAGCTTTGTAAGGGTGATAATGGGTCAAGAACAGATTGCTCAATACAATACCAGGGTGGGGCTCTCTCAGGAGGAATTGACCGTGGGCCAGATGACTTAAGTTAAAAGCATAGTAGTAATACAACATCTTTGGTAGACCTAAACCTCCTCTATCAATTGGTCTTTGTAATTTATTTAAATGTAGCAGGGTTTTTTGGTTTGAGTTCAAACATAATTCAACATAAGAAGGCTTGTATCATGTGGCGCATCCACATGATACAAGCCTTCTGTGACCGTGGTACAGATACCCATTGTCCCCAGAGGATGAACCCTAATGACCTTGGTGATCCTCTGACGTTCCCTCTAGCACCACCAGCAGATCAGTGTTTTCACTTATGCAGTGAAATATCTCAATATCAATTGGATGGATTGGCGCATCATTTGTACCAATATTCATGGTTCCCAAATGATTTTCCTATTGTTTCCTGTTGACACTGCTCATCTCCCGACTCTTCCATGCGGTTGACAGTTTTGAGTGAAATGTCTTAAAAACTATTAGAAGGATTGCCTTGAAATTTGGTACACATATTCATGTTCCTCTCATGATGAATTGTAAGCACTTTTGTTATCTCTTTAATGTACATCTAGGATCTATGATTATGACCAAATACCTGCAAAATTGATGACATTCCCCTCAGCCCCAGTTTCACATTGTGTTAAGTGCTAATTAGCAAATATTAGCATGCTAACA